>NC_142861.1:4244924-4547954 GCF_061612785.1 Hesperophylax consimilis | reverse complement strand
TGTATATTTAGACACGCAAATATTTACGTATAACAAAACAATACGATAGTGAATTTCATAATCTTTCCAAAACATTTTTTAGAATGAGGCTACGTTTCCCAAAACGTGAGTTATGAAGCTTTTAACAAAACTCGTGAATAACACAAAAATTTTCGCGTTTTGACAGTTCGCAAAGGAACACAAAGTTAATAAAAGTCCTTTTCTGAGAGGTTAATAACTAATAACATTACCTTACAACTAAGATTTGTTACTAGTGACTTACAACTAAGATTTATTACTAACTTACAACTAAGATTTGTTACTAGTGACTTACAACTATGATTTATAACTAGTGACTTTCAACTAAGACTTATCCACTCGAGCGATTTCTGGCATATTATAGAAAGTTTGCAAAAACATTTGAGCGATTGCTTGCCATAATGTGCCAAATTTATAGAACCTAAAAATATGAGATAAACGGGGAAATGTAGATGGATTCATTGGCTTTAAACCGAAGTAAGCAGTTTTATATGTTTCCATATTAATATTTTGAGGAATTATATTAACACAAATCATGGGGGAAAAAACAAGAGTCCTATTATAACAACTATATCTTCGAAAAGAATACATATATTTTAATGATTTTTTTTGCACTCATCACACCCCAACTATAAAATTATTGTCAGAAATTAAAGCCTACTTTTGTAATACGACTCCATAAACAGAAGTTAATGTAAGAGTTGGGCCATTTAGTGATGTTTTATTTGTAAAAAATGTATATATTTTTTTACAATTTTTTTTCATTTTTACAGATCATTACAGAAAAAAAAAAAAAAAAACACATCCACAGGTTTAAAATTCGGTTCGGACAATTCTACTGTCTTAAATATAGTTTAATTTTAATAAAATATTCTTCCATACAGAAGACAAAAATTTGATGATGGGGAAGACTTGGTTCACATTTTTAAATACATATACAGGGTTTTCCAATAAGAGGTGTTATTTTGATATTCAATCGTAAAAGATCAATGGTTTCGTTGATTGTGTGGCACGTAGCGCCGTCTCGTTGAAAGTAAACGTTGTCCAGATCAATACCATCCAATTCCGGCCTTAAAAAATCATTAATCATCTCTCGATAGCGCAATCCATTCACCGTTACTGTTGCTTCAGCCTCATTTTCGAAAAAGTAAGGTCCAATGACTCCGCCGGACCATAAACCGCACCAAACTCACACATTGAGGATAGAGAGGCTTTTCAACAATAACTCTTGGGTTTTCCGAAGCCCCAGATGCGACAATTTTGCTTGTTGACGAAGCCACCGAGGTGGAAATAGGCCTCATCACTCAAGATGATTTGCATTTGATTCACTCAAGTGAATTTTAATCATTTCAATGCGTTGTTGAAGCGTGTATCGTTCCATTTTTATTAATGGCGTAGTTTCTACTTGTCAAATGTCAAAAAATGACAGCTTCAAAAGTAACATCTACCGAAATAGCGGGCTATTCAAAATAACACCTCTTATTGGAAAACCCTGTATATATAGTTGGGACCCTTACAAAGAGATTGATGTAAAATGTTTACATAAAAAATAACCGGACAACAATGCCTTTTCGGCCATTATGGTAGGACTGGCTTAAAAGGTAAAAAAAATTCCCTTCCCACGGGAAGTGTGTTAATTAAATAATATGGTAAATATACTAACCTTAGTACATTTTTTAAGTGCGACAATTAGGAATATCTGAATGATGGCATAGGATGAGATGATTAGCAATTTTAAAATGTTAAATATTATAATAAACTTTTGGTTCAAAAGTTCTCAAGACAGTCTGTCAAAAGAGCGATAAAGAAAAGAAAGCATAGCATACCAGAATCTGAAAGAATATGGAGACAGTTACCATAAAGATGGTCATGATGACGAGACAGAGGCCAACCACTATTGCGAAGGGCAGCAGCAGGTGGGTGTTGATATTGAACGGCAGGTCTCCGTTGATAACAACGAAATACCTGCAAAATACAGTAATTAAAAAATAATACAAACAAATTCAGATGTCACAGTACTCTCTCAGCAATCAAATAACTACTATAATCCGTCTGTTGACGCAACTATATGATTCTCCCTTTAACAATTATATGGTACTGCATTCCTCCATCCAATAGGGAATTCTCTTCACACCAAAAAATCATTTATTATAAATTATTCATATGTAGAAACACTTCAGACACAAGAATACATAGTTTTTATAATTTTCAAAAATCATTTATTAAAGTTATAATGACTTTAAAAACAGGCGTGAACGAAATATTTCAATGCAGCTAAAAACGCCCGGTGATTGATCAAGCGTTCAAGGGCGAACGATGACGTCACTGTTGACCGGCCCGAGTAGATCCTGCAAACCGATGGCGGCAGCGGCGGCAAAGGTGTGACGTAGCACTTGTGACGTAGCGGTCAAGATGGCGCATGACCGTTTTCAGAGCCGAAATAGCACGCAATTTTTAAAACAACTACAAAAATTGAAAATGCTTTTAAAAAAAAAGAGGCACATAATAAAATAATTATCTTTATTGAAATAAATTATTTACAAAATGCACGAGAATTCCCTATTGCCTGTCCCTGTCTGACAGTGTGGAGTACATACCTACATCAGTGACACTGCAAGAATTTATCACACATTACCAGTCTGTTAAGAAAACCTTGGCAGTGAGCAGCATGTTAAGAGCTCCCTCAGTGCGTTTAATTCTATTACGGAAGCTTGTGCAGTGTCCCTCAAGGCCATAATATCGATTTGCAACAAGACGTATACCAAACACCAGGGATAAGTCAGAATCCCTTTCCAATTCTAACTGTTAACCACAGCTTCACAATAGCTCAAATATTGATTACAGTCCACATGAATAAAATCACAAACTGACAATATTTGCTACTCCACCACCATTATTTTTACTAATTAAAAGGCCAAAATAAAATTCTATAGTTCTGCCATGTTTTTTGTTTGAATAACTTTAAAATGGAGTCTTCTCGCAAGAGTAAACATGACCAGTGGTGGCTCGTGACTTGTGAGTGATATAGAGTGCTAAGATTGAAAATTTTGACATTATTAATGTATTCTAAAATGACTCATATTTTTTTCTAGAATTTTTATTTTTGTACAAAGATTTTCAGGAAATTTCAGTTTGATTTCCTGAAAATGGATACAAAATATCGAATTTTAAAAGAAAAAAAAACGTTTTCGGCTACAACATCAATGCAATTTTTTATATTAGCACTCCGGTATACACAAAAGTCATGTTTTACGAAAGATCGATAGCATCGTTTGTTTGATTTTTACGAAATACCTGTTTTCATTTTTAGCATATTATTTTAAATGTTTCCACTGTAATTCGTCACTTTCGCTAATTGGACACTTGTCCGGTTTTTGGCGTAGCAATGAGTTTTTGAAATAATGGCCTACAGAGCTCCGGGCCAAAAAGGCCCCTTTCTCTTACATCATGAGTTTAGAATTGGTTGTAGGAAGATAATTTTTAGTTTTTTTTGTGAAAATTTTTTTTTGCAATAAACATGGCTGCAATTAGGGGGGGTAATTTACGTAGGATTTGTTTGGGTTTTTTTATACTGGGTTTTGGCATTTGCATCGTATTGGGCGAGACAATTAATGGAAGGGTTCGTATGGGTTGGAATGCCCGAATAAAAAGATTACGCGAGACTTATGATGTGGTCATTAAGGAGTGGGTGGCGATGAGAGATTTGTTTGTGATAGATTTAAATAGGCAGAGGAATGACAACACGTATGAGTCATAGGTTTGTTACAAAGGGATGAAGTTAAGTCAGGAAAAAAGGACTCACCCATTCATGTACTGATAACTGCTCTCCATAATTAGACCGGTGTCTTCAGATACGAACACTGATGGAATGATGATGCCATCGGAATTCTTTGCCGACATGACCTCTGGAAAATGAACACATAATCAGTAATTTTCTGTCAAGTCTCAACTGCTCCCAACCGTCTCGAGCCAGTGAGACCATGGCATCCCCAATTGGGGTATGTTGTGAGGCTGAAGGTACTGGAGAGGGGAAGGTGAGGAGGAAGGTGGGGAAGTATCTGGCTATTCAGATCTGGTCACCAAACACGACTAAAGCCATTTCAAGCAACGTTTCAATTCTGAATGGTAGTGTTACACCAGGGCGATATTTGAGAGTATCTTTTACTCTGGAATGTGCCGCAAATTTATTATATATTATTTTAAATGAGTAATTTGTGAAATAAAAATAAGTAAAGTATGCCAAATGCAGAAATGTGCAGAAAGCTGCTTGCTCATTATTATTAATAACTAGCTGCACCCATCCACGTGTTACTGTGGCCCAGTCTGTCTGTGCAGACAGAGAAACAATATGTTGCTTTTACGTCCAACAGATGGCGCTATTTAAAAAAAAAAAGCATGTTTTTAACTGTCACTGGGTGGCATCTATACAATATGGGTACATAAAAGCACATGCGTATTCGAATTTGAAGAACATTTGTAGAATTAAGTTTTTGAACAAACAAACATTTACATTTATATTTATGTAAAAGAAGATAGATAGTGCCTTCTTACAGTTACATGCTTTTTCCTTTAAACCATCTTGATGTTGCTATTTAAAACCATTTTTTTATTAATACCCCAAACTAGGCAAATGCCCGTATTATGATGGTAACATAAATAAGAAAATATAAAAATAAATAAAATGAAATATAAAAACAATTATACAATGTTGTACATATATCGTTATACAAATGGTAACACAAAAACAAAAATAATAAATATATATACAATAATATGGATAAAGTCTGAATGAATTCACTTAATGGTCTTTCTTCAGTCAGACAATAATTTGTTTCAGGAAGCTTTCCGATTTCATTCTGCCACATTCTATGAGCCATACGGTAATTTGCTTTTGAAGAGGGCCTGTTTTAATCTTACTGCATTGCTGCTTGAACCCATTATACACCTTAGGAGTCAGGAATACATGGACACGTTGTCCAAACGATGTGTTCATTTTTGGTACTATCATCCTTTGTTCTGATCTTAGTATTGTTGTGTCACTGTGATCTACAAGACTATGAAGCTTGGGATTGTTCGTATAGTGCATAATGAGTGCATGTACAGGGTTTTCCAAAAAGAGGTGTTATTTTGAATAGCCCGCTATTTCGGTAGATGTTACTTTTGAAGCTGTCATTTTTTGACATTTGACAAGTAGAAACTACGCCATTAATAAAAATGGAACGATACACGCTTCAACAACACCTTGAAATTATTAAAATTCACTCGAGTGAATCAAATGCAAATCATCCTGAGTGAAGAGGCCCATTTCCACCTCGGTGGCTTCGTCAACAAGCCAAATTGTCGCATCTGGGACTCGGAAAAGCCAAGAGTTTTGGTTTAAAAGTCTCTCTATCCTCAACATGTGACTGTTTGGTACGGTTTATGGTCCGGCGGAGTCATTGGACCTTACTTTTTCTAAAATGAGGCTGGAGCAACAGTTACGATGAATGGATTGCGCTTTCGAGAGATGATTAATGATTTTTTATGGCCCGAATTGGATGGTATTCATCTGGACAACGTTTACTTTCAACAAGACGGCGCTACGTGCCACACAAGCAACGAAACCATTGATCTTTTACGGGAAAAGTTTCTTTGAATATCAAAATAACACCTCTTATTGGAAAACCCTGTATATAAATCTGTCTTACGTCTAATAATTTTGTTTCCTTAAATAAGAGTGCCGATGGATACATAAAAGGTTTTTTATCCATCACTCTTATTACAGCCTTTTGTGCCTTGGCTAACGGATCTAGTATAGTCTTGGCTGCACCGCCCCAGCTTAGTATTCCATACCTGATAATTGAATGGCACAAAGCATAGTACACAATTTAAATGGTTTTCTTATCAACAATGTTGCGTATATCTTTCAAGAAGAAAATTAGTTTGCGTATTCGTTTGGCCGTATTTTCAATGTGTACTCTCCAGGTCAAAGAATCATCTATTAAAATACCCAGATATTTGACTAATTCCACCTTTTCAAGGTCATTAAAACAATTGCAGCGCCCTCCATTTATGATAAGCTTTGGGTTGGCTTTTATGCAGGCGGAATGATGTTGTAAATAAAAGTAAAAGATTGCTTACCAAGTTCACTGGAGTTGACATTATGCACAATGACTCCATCGTACCCGGCAGCTTGCGCATTCCTCACCTTCATCTCAAAGTTGCAATTGTACCTGTAATCAGAATGCAGTTATCAATATTCACTGCACAAATTTAAATACAAAGCGGCGTTTGAACCTTGGATAAGAAAATAATGTGTGTGTATTTACTGATAACAGAAAAACCTTGAAAAAAAAAATGCAGGATTCTGAACAGTGGCAGACGGTGATCAAAACTCTCTAACTACTCCCCGCTACTTTTGTCTCGTAATAATCTCTATGACCCTTTTATTGAGATCTGACCACTGTACAAAATATATTATTATAGTAATGCTCAAAATTCATTAGATTTCTTACATTTTCCAAAAAAAACTTGCTTTATCCCCTGAAAAATCAAAACCCCCAGATCTGGGGACTTCTCCCTCGACATACTCGACATCGACATCGACATACTGCAAACTAATATCATAACGACATGTTGGATTTTGTGTCGAAGAAAGCTGTAATCAGAACATTAGTTGAACAAGAGTAGATGTTAAATTGAAGACAATATGACACATACGCTTTCCCATCAAACATGCTACTGAACAAATCGTTCCTTCCGATGTGGTGGTAAAAGTTTGGGCACCGTCCGCGATATGCTAATATTGGAAAAGAATTGTATGTACCCACGCTTTCGACTGTTCACAGAATATGCAAACAAAGTAGTAAAATTCTGGATCGCAATCGAAAATGCTACGAACATAGGCACAATCACTCTGCAAGTTATGCATGCTATTCTATGAGATCTTTGTGAGATGTTATAACCGAACTGAGTTTCATATTGTCATTGGCCATGTAGGAAATTTTGTAGGTTGTTCGGCGCTCTGCGGGAGCACTGGCCGCTACTGATATGCAGAATATAAAACACAGAGATTGTTAAAAATTTAGTGCGCAGATTAGAAATTATGCATTTGGTAAGTAAATGTGCATAATTTCGGTTTTGACAATGTTGGATATAGGCTTGTTTGACAAACAGAACAGTAACAAAACAGAACATTGAAGAAAAGTAAAGAAATAGAAAACAAACAATAAACCTGTCTTAACCTAACCTATTCTTTATGATGTTTTCTATATTCCAATGTCTGGCAAGAGGTTTATATGGTTGTTCAACAAGTCAGTCTATGCCAATGTATGGCAAGAGGTCTACGTAGATGTTCAACAAGTCAGTCTGTGCCAATATTTGACAAGAGGTATTGGTGGATATTAAACAAGTCGGTCTATGCCAATGTTCGGTAAGAGATCTAGGTTGATGTTCAACAAGTCAGTCTATGCCAATGTTCGACAAGAAGTCTAGGTGGTTATTCAACAAGTCAGTCTATGCCAATGTCCGGCAAGAGGTCTAGGTGGTTATATATACAAGTCAATATATGCCAATGTCTGGCAAGTAGTCTAGGTCAAACTCTGGTAAAAATAAAAGTTAGGTAAATCTGCAGTGGGAGGGTTAGGTCAGGTTAGGTTTGACAAAAAGTCAAGGTTAAGGAGTTAAATAAGTAATCTTATGTCAATATGTCTGGCAAAACTTGAAGGTTTAAAACTGAGAACTGTGTTACCTTGCGAGCAATACCACCCACTTGCCGGTGAAGTTGGGCGTGGAGGGTGTGGGGCGGGGGGATAACGCGGAGCACCCGTCTTTGGGGAAACCGGCAATCACAAAGGCGCGCAGACCCTCCGGGGCGATAACCCCTCCGAAGCGGGCGGGCATGTCCGTATATTCCTCCTCAATCTGCAAATAAATAATGAAACACAATCGTTAAGTCTAGTGCGGTAGATTCTACAACAATAATAATAATGTTTTCTAGTGTTTAAAGCTCTTAATAACCGTACAGTATGGACGGTTATATAAAGCTTAACAATAAAAAAAATTAACGATAAAAAGTCAAAAATAATAGAAACAATGGAGATATGGCAAGGAAACGTGCCGACAGTCACAGAGCTTTTTTTAAATTTTTATGTGAAACCGTACAAGAGTGCCAACTGCTCACAACCTTCTTGAGCCAGTGAGACTATGACATTTCCAACTGGGGTATATTGTGAGGATGAAAGTAATGGGGAGAAGAAGGAGATGGGGAAGAAGAAGGTGGGGAAGTACCTGGCTATTCAGATCTGGTTACCAAATACGGCTAAAGCCATTTCAAGCAACGTTTCAATTCTGAATTGTGATCTTGAAACTGAGAGTATCTTTCACTGTGGAATCTTTATAAGTTGTGAAATAAAACAAAAATAATCCAATAAAATATACTTGCGCAAGTCGGAATTTGAACCCGCGACCTCCAACAAAACTGGACTAAATAAAAATTATGACCAAATGAAAGTTATGCATTTGGTGTGCAGGTAAAAACAAAGAAGGGGCGCCGCCGTGCGTTGATGCGATTGCAGTAGTATCACGGGTGAACGATGTTGGCGACACTTTGAAGCGCAGTTTCATACTAATAACGATTCATTCTCCCTTGTTTCTATTATTTATGATAGAAAATCACAGAGGCAACTAGTAGCACTATTAACAGAGACACACGGAGTTGTTGGGAATGCAAAGCTTCCAAAGCAATTGGAAATGTGATAATAAGGGATGAAGAAGCATCCATTCATCTATAGTCTAATGATATTGAACAAAAAGATAATACTTAGAAAACTAAATGAAACATGAAAGAGAACCCAGGATCACGTGTCTTAAGGGAAAGGCGTCTTAACCATTGGGACCTATTTATTAAAAATCTTTTTTTTTTTTTTTTAATAAAGAAAGACAAACATTCCCGGGTCACGGATAACCCAACAATGTTTGAAAATCTCCTACTACCACCACAGAAAGCCGAAAATGTTGCTTGTGTTGTGATGGAGGACTTAGCCAGCCGAGGAATCGAACACGCGACGCTCGGGTGAGACCCAAGCGCTATGCCCACTCAACCACTGACCGGTCGTATTTGATCATATTTGTCAATCTCATATTTCAAATTCAGAAGTAACAATATAATCTTGCAACTAATTTTTACAATATTTTTGGCAGCTAATAATAATGATAATAATATTTGGATGATTTGCTTAGCGCCATTTTTGTGTAAAATCACCTCAAGAGCGCTAGCTTTTTAAATAATCACAAAGTTTCTAATGAAATTGGTTTGTAACCTAGATAGTGTCTCGGATAAACATATCCAATGTTTATTTATTTTTCTAATGTTTTCTCTACTTTCTATAAATACAATATGCATGTGTTATATATGTAAACCTTCCGGAAGAAATTCTCTAAATGATAGTGAAAACCCTACCAATATCCGTTGCGTAGTTTAGAAGAACTAAGCGCACAAGCAGTCAGACGCGGATAGCGACTTTATTTTATACTATTTAGAGATAATTTTAACCTTGCCATTTCATAATACATAGCAATATTGCAAGGAGAAAATAACTAATAATAAAAAGAACAATGAACAATAAAACTAGAAAAAAACCTAACTATTATTATTTAAACATTATTTTTATGCAAAGGTTGCAAACAATACAAAAAAGCAATGGGAATAATACTTAGCGCAATATAAAATATACACGGATAAGCGATAATGTTAAGATTTATTACAATGAACACATATTTATAAATTAAATAAGCAATGACAATGTTGAATAGAAAAATAACTATTATTATGAGACGCTTGGCTAAACTATGAACATGGGATGAGATATGCAAAGGGGTAAGATTGAATAGAAGATAGAATTTATTAGAGCGCAATCATAATATTACTGGATACTTCACAAAAGCGCGTTTCTCTGTAAAAGCAGGGGAGCTATGTCGCCACCCGGTTGGGCAGCGTTGTGAGACGGTTTAAGGTAGGGGCTGTAGAAAGGAATTTATTAATGCGGGTCTTGAAGAGGTCCTGATTATATGAAGGAGGAAAAACAGATACCGGTAGATAGTTGCACATACGAGGGCTGTCTTACACAAAAACTAGTCTAAGAAGCGGCACGTGTTCTGGTCGTATGCATCGATTTTGTACCGGGGATCAATGCTGCTAACTCATTTGAGCAAGCTCCATTCAAATGCCCACATTGCATCTGTGCATTAGAGATAGCAATCGGTCTATTAACAATGGAGAATCAAGTAGGTTTATTAAGTATTGTGGGGCTCCAGCCCAGAGGTGGCTCCCAAATTCAATTGTTGGGCGTACTTGAGATTTGTGTAGGGTTTGCAGCTAGTCACTATTGAAGAATCTGCTAGCCCTATACAAGACGCCCAGTTTCTTGGAAGCCACATTTACTTGAGCTTCTATAGAGCCTCGATACATGAGCCATCGTATTTCCATGTTGTCTTCCATCCATTCCTCTCTCTGTCCAGCCACTGAACATGTCCAAACCATCTAATTTTCTTAATCTAGTTTACTACTCTACATTATTTTTCCATCTTCTCGTTCATAATACAATCATACTGTTAGTTGCATATTTGACTAATCCCGCCACAGAGATTTGGTTCCCTCAGCCAGAGGTGCTATTCTCATCTCTATCGGCGAAGCGAAGAACTTATATTAATATTATTCTGAGGATTGGGATGGCGCAATAATCAAGTCTGATATAATAAAATAAAATGACTGTAATTGACAAAATGTATTATCTCGAATGAAGTGACGAAGAAGAGATTTTGGACAACCGTTCACTCGTTTGTTTGTTTTATAGTCCCTTCTTCTCGCTCGCTCATGCCGTCTCTTTCATACTAGATACACGGCCAAAGAATAAAGAAGAACACAAGAAATGGCATGTGTGTTTCATGATCCAAAAGTCTGACCATTCTCTGCTTAAATTTCACATGCATAACTGTGTTTCAACTTCATTATAAAATTCAAATAGAAAAGTGAAATACAATGGCAGGCAAGTTTAAGAGAGACAGAGCGCATGCTAAATGGGTGTAATATGTCGGTTATTTATTGTATTTTACGACCGGTAGAGCTAGTGTGCAGCAAGCAATAAGCAAGGCAGAATCCGAATGGTTCCGAGTAGTTCCCGAACCTAGCCGATCGTAGGTAGGTGACTCCATTAGGGAGCCTTAACAGTAAAGGACGTCAGTCCAGCAACATTACTTTTATAATTCTTACAGTAAATAAACATCCTTTTAATCTAGACGAACCGACTTTAAATCATTCAAGTCTCCTACCATTCACATACACCAGGGGTGCTCAAACGGTCGATCGCGATCGACCGGTCGATCGCGAGTGCTTTTTGAGTCGATCTCGAGAAAAATTTCCCATTTTTCATGCCTTCTTTTTTATTATTTATTTGTAGCTTATAGCGAACTGAGTTACATAACGGAGTGTCCTGGAACATTCCAGATAATATCAGATATACATCTCATAGCCACAGCATCTGAGACAAAATTCTGGTATTTTATATCTGAAGATAAATATCCGAATCTAAGGCAAATCGCCCTTCAGTTGACGGCAATGTTTGGGTCAACTTACTTGTGCGAGTCTGCATTTTCTGAAATGAAGATAATTATGTCAAAATATCGCAATCGACTAACTGACGAACATATGTCATCGTGCTTGCGATTAGCACTCGGTAATTACGTACCATCGTATGAAAATTATGCTGAGGACATGCAGTGCCACGCTTCAACATCCAAAGACATTATTTAGTTATATTTAGAAACTAGAACTCGTTTGTTTTTTTGTAAGAACCAATAAACTTGCAATTTTAGATAAATATAAGTTTTTTTATTGACTTTTTAGTGCAGACCTCCACCTACCTTGACTAAAAAAAATGCATATTGCGAACTAATTTCTGTCGTTCCTCCAAATTCTATGTGGATTCGTGGCCATGCAATTGTGCAACGTCCCTATATATACACTTATACCTGCGCCACGATACGCCCTACCTATATAGACGACAATCCTGCATCACACATACTTGCAGCCTCTCAGAGTCGATCGATTGGAATCTAATAATATTGAGGTAGATCGCCAGCAGTTCAAGTTTGAGCACCCCTGACATACACATTGAATCTAAATGCTAGTCATTTAATTAAAGGACATTACAATGGGCTGGAGCCAAAGCTGTCAGTGGCGACATTGGTTTCCATTCAAATCTATATGAAAATCATTTCTAGTGTTCTTTTTATTCTATAGCACGGCTATTAAACTAGGGTAGGAGTGATTTGCAGAAATTTGAATGTAACATTCTCATCAAGTAGATTGAATGCTGTTGAAATGAGATCCCTGGTGTATGTGTGGTAAAACCATGTATGATCGTGTGAAGAATGTGGAGATCCGCAAAGAGTGCAAGGTTGATGTAAGCGTAATGAGTAAGATCAAGAAAGGGACGCTTAGATGGTTCGGGCATGTTCAATGGCTGGACAGAGAGAGGAGTGGAATATACGATGCAAATGTGAATGGTAGCAGATGTCGGGGACGCCCGAGGAAGACATGGCACGACCAAGTGAATCAGAACAAGAGTCAAGAGTCAGAACAATAGAAGAGTATGTATGAATGTGAATGAGGCAAGAAGTGTGTGCCAAGACCGAGTTGTTTGGCGGTCCGTCCTCTCTGCCTACCCCTGTTAGTTAGTTAGTTGGTTACATTCTCATCAAATGGTCAATCAGCGCCATTTTGATTTTTTTTTATATTTGAAAGGTCCCCGTTTTGTTGATTCTGTTGTGGAGGGTCTTTTTAAGGAAGGGAAGGAAGGGAAGGAAGGGGAAAAGATGAGGGGTGGGTAGGAATCTGGTCAAGTCAGTGTGTATAAAGTGACCGACGTATGAATTCATCCCTCCAACAGCGATGGATCGAGAGAGTCTGGCTGGAGAGGTCAAAAGATCTCCCTTAACCAGTTTCTCTCGATCCGGCCCGTTACGCAGTAAGTGGCCAGATGCATCTGTCGCTATAACCTCTAGATCAAATCTCACCCCATGAACCCGGGCATCCCTACTAAATCACGGACCGTAGCGAACCACGTGGGGTGACCAATGGCAAAGGTGTTGGTTATCCAATAACTCGGGGCAGAGGTACCAATCGACATAATCAGAGATAAAATAATGTGGTAAAGCACAAACTGAGAGTAATGGAGAAAGCTCGAGGATGCCTTTATCCGGCAGTGAAAAGACAAACACTGACGATGATGATAGGTAACAATAATTTTACTAACATACGCTTGGACGTCCACCATTCTGAACACCTGTAAAAGGTTAACTACAACAACGGGAGACATTTTTGAAGCACTTTTAATTATGGTTTAATTTAACTTTTAAAGTTTTAAAAATAATAACAATTTCTTCATGCACCTGTTTTAATATTATTATATTGCAGTGGTCCTTACATTTAGATTTTGACGATTCTATAAAACAAAGTTTTTTAAGGAAACGCCACTTTCTAAATTTGTAATACAGTATTATTACAAACCCTTTCTGTTAATTATATTTTGGTAGTTAGAAAAATGTTTCCATTCAACACAAAAAATAAGGTTTATGTTCAATATAATTCTTCCATGTGTAATTCTTTGAAATACAAACTAGAAAAAAGTTTGTAATGGGTGCAGTTTGGAAACCAACAAAGTATTTCATAAGATTTATGTTTATACAGGGTGTGTATAAAGTGCACAAACTTCGGGAGGTGATTCTATACAGGGTGTCCGGAAACTCGTAGTACAAGCGGGAAACTGGTGAATCTACATCACATTTGGAGTCGATTTTGTAGTATATATTTTTTTTATTTGAGCTTTCGTTATCGAGTAAATCGAGTTTGAAGTTGATTTTTTTTTTTTTTTTTAATCAAATTCTTATAAATTATTACTGAAGATCAAAGTACCCAACTAATTAAAACTATTTGAAAGTAAAACAAATGAAGAAACTCGGATTTGAAGCATTATTTTGAAATCACCCTTCATTTAACCCAGTGTAATCATAAAATATTTCTGCTCTGCAGGGTTAAAACATCTGTTATTCAACCCTAAACACCAGAAAAAACTTTAACCCTAAAATAGCCGAAAAATATTTTTTTTTGGTTTTTTTTTTTTTTTTGAAAATGCTCAAATCAAAAAACTTTATGTTTTTTTGGGTTCCCCATGTGGTGTAGATTCTCCAGTTTCCCGCTTGTACTACGAGTTTCCGGACACCGTGTATATGATGGTAGAAGTAAAAAAAAAATATAACTAACTGTACCCCGCCACGCGTTGCTGTGACACAGTATGTCCGTGCATTTAGACAAATAATGATGGCGCTGATTTTCAAAAAAGTATGTTTTCCAACAGATGGAGCTGTTTTTCAAAAAAGCATGTTTTTACCTGTCACAGGTGATTTCTATATAATATAGATATATAAAAAACAGGCATATTCAAATACAAGGTTGTGTCAAAATTTCATAGCAATCGGTGAAGCACTTTTGGAGATTTAAGATTTTGAAAAAATAAAAATCAACTTTTTTATTTAACTTTAAGGCTTGTGCAATTGTATAAATTGGTAATATTATATTTTGGATGTATGGATAAATGTATTATTTCTCCTTTTCTCGTGTATGTATTTTAGGGAGGCACAGCCTCACCTGCCTCTTTGCACGAACCTCCACTGAAGGGTAAGAGAGACAGACAGCGTGCTAAATGTTCTAGAACCAAAAAGTACCAAGTGTGCCTATGATATTATGGTGGCACACAAGACGTTAAAAGAAACCACTAATAATTTAGAATTTACTTTAATTCACAAATTTGTATGATCAAATTCAATCAACCATGAAGTAAATGGTTCAATTTTAAATGCCTCGTAAATATTATTGCCCTTGACCTGAACTAGTCATTAATCTATTTTTTTAGAAACACCACAGCTGGTGAAATAGTTAAGTTATGTAGTTGTGCCCATTCTCTGTTACTATGTAATTATGATTTATTTATTAATTCGACACTCGACCTTCCACAATGTTTTGGCTGAATTATTTGCATCATCCAGCACCTGTAATAGGTGTTACAAATGACTGCCAATCTGCTTGCAACATTGTTACATAATTTTACTATGTGAATACCGCACAAGAGTCCCAACAGCTCCCAACCGTCTGCGCAGGGTCTTACAGCATTTGGTTTATGTCGATTACCAGAGATGTGCTTTATTTCAAATAAATCCATTTCAAATGGAAATGCAAAATGCAAAATGGGAATTTTCCATTTTGCATTTTAAATGCTTTTCTCAATGCATTTTACATTTTAAATGCTTTTTTGCAACATTCTTCCTACTATCTCCACTCATTTTTTTTCATAAGCCCCAAATATCAGTCGGTCCTCAACCTCGCTATGAGAGATAATTTATATTTGTCAAGTTGCTCCCTGGTAGGAGCCCTGGCAATTGAGTGATACCATTACAAAAAATACTGATTCAAATACTGAACATGGGGCCATGACACTATAATATTAAATGTTAGATAGCAGTTTCTATGTTTTTACGTTGGCAACATTAGTCCCGCGCAAATTTTTTGTGGTTTCATAATCTGTAGTCGTGGTGTTTTTGGATTTACCATCATGTAATATGTTTGTTCTACATTGATGTCCATTATTAAATCACAAAATTGTTTTCAAAAATTCTATATTTATTTTAATTGTTTGACCTGAGAAACCATTTTGCATTTTCAATGCACATTGAAAATTGGTATTTTGCATTTTGCATTTGGAATACTTTTCTAAAAACCATTTTGCATTTTCAAATGGAAAAGTTTTGACCCATTTCCATTTTGCATTTCAAATGGTTTTGGGTACCCATTTTGCACATCTCTGTCGATTACATACCGACCTTTGGGAGAACGGACTGACATGATTACAATATAACTACATTTTGAACAGTGCGCCACCTCATAAATCTGCTCGTCCATGTGAAAATCTATTCAAAGGATCGGAATCATTATTAATGACAGCTATTAATAATTGAGACAGCGCCAAGAAATGAGAACAGATTAGTTTAAAAACTGACTAAGCTAATAAATTGATTTAATAATATCAATTTAATATAATATTAGACATTTTATGTATTGTTTATACAAATTACAAAGTTTATATAATAATATACGGAAACAATTTAATAATAATTAAAGCCGTCGATTTCACTCGATGAGTAACATCTATTCACATGATTTCACTCAATGAGTAACATCTATTCACATGATTTCACTCAATGAGTAACATCTATTCACATGATTTCACTCAATGAGTAACATCTATCACATCATGTCACTCAATGAGTAACATCGATTCACATGATTTCACTCAATGAGTAAAATCTATTCACATGATTTCACTCAATGAGTAACATCTATTAACATGATTTCACTCAATGGGTAACATCTATTCACATGATTTCACTCAACGAGTAACATCTATTCACATGTTTTCACTCAATGAGTAACATCGATTTACATGATTTCACTCAATGAGTAACATCTATTCACATGATTTCACTCAACGAGTAACATCTATTCACATGATTTCACTCAATGAGTAACATCTATTCACATGATTTCACTCAATGAGTAACATCGATTCACATGATTTCACTCAATGAGTAACATCTATCCACATGATTTCACTCAATGAGTAACATCTATTCACATAATTTCACTCAAAGAGTAGCAAATATTCAAATAACATTCTAATCACAGAAAATAGCTCAGTGAGTAACTACTATTCAAAAAACATTTCTAAATCAAAACCACTGCAATATATAACAACTAATTTAATCACGTTAGAAATTTCTATCTCTTTAAGCACTAAATTACTGATACACAATAGTAAACCACAAAAAGAATTTATTCAAAAACTGATAAATTCATGTTCCATTAAAATCACAAACACTACTAGGAATGTTCACTAGATACTGAAATATACACAAACCAATAACTTAAGTTATTTATTTACTATAATTGATAGTAGTTAATAAACTAGAAACAATTATTGTTATTATTTTTTTTAATTGAAACAATCCATTAAGGACGGCACGAGCAACTGGGCCCTACTGCGCACGGCATTATCATTGATAAAACAACAATGAATTTTATCTTATCGTTATCGGTTATTAAATATGATAATATATGGCCACAAGTATGTCTTAGAAGCATGTATTGAAATGCGTACGACATTGACCCTTCTTGATTTAATTAACTGATTTAAAAATCAAATCTCACAATCACTAAGTGTTTGTTTGCAAACATGAAGGTGCATTTTTAGGTATTAAATTTATATCCCTTAATTAATTTAAAGATTAAAAGACAATTTTTTTTTTAATAGCCCAAGGTAATTTCTCAGTAACGTAAGTGATGATGATAATGACTTGAGACGAAGGTTAGACCAGGTTAGGATAAGATAAAAATATGTTTTATATACAGTGGGAAGCCAAATTATTAGTTACACTAGAGTTTTCCCAACCGTCTGGAGCCAGTGGACTATAGCATCCCAATTGGGGTATGTGAGAGGCTGAAGGTTGTGGAGAGGGTAAGGAGATAGGTAAGAGAAAGGCGGGGGAGTACCTGGCTATTCAGAACTGGTCATTAAACACGGCTAAAACCATTTCAAGCAACGTTTCAATTCCACTCTGAAACGTGTCGCACGTATCTTATATATTATTTTAAATGAATAAATTGTGAAATAACACTAATAAAATTTACTTGCGCATGCAGGGATTTGTACCCGCGACCTTTGGCTTGCTAGTTGAAAGCTTTACCCCTGGACTACGGAGGCCTGAGGTCGAGGGGTAAAGCGCCGTGATACGAGACATGATGCCTTGAAAACGGGAGTAAATGTACGAAGGACTCTTGTACGGTATTCACATAATATATTTTTTTAAACAAGATGAATAATGTATTATGTATTTGTACAGCGCCCTTGAGGTGATTTTGCACAAAAACGGCGCTATACAAATCATCCAAATATTATTATTATTATAATAAATATTTTAATGATTACTCACAATGCTTAAAATGAACACTGAGATGTTTCATAATTTATTAATTAAAGGATACATACAATGATAATCTTTAATTATTTTGTTATCTTTAATGACGGTTTGAACTAGAATATGTAAATTCATTCCTAGGAAATGCTATCTTTCGATAACAGTGATGATTATTATTTATTTATTTTAGTACAGGAGACGGTTGACGTAAGGTTCCCGTGAGCACTTAGGCCATAAGCCCCATTGTACTATCTCCCATTTTACCTCATCAGTAATCCAGTCCCTTTTATAAAGTTTACCAGGGTTGTCATTGGATATGTGGCTATGTCTTCTGTTTCTACAATGTGTCTTCCCAGGTATCTGAGCCTTGTTCCCAACAGGGCGGGACATTGGCACCTGAATGATTATTTTCAATAAAACCCTTCACTTACGGTGCTAAAGAATCCCTCTTACTCCAGTGCTGTCATTTTTAAGTTGGATAAGAATGAATAGTTTAAATCTATTACTTAATGTAAATCATTTTATTAATATTACATATGGACACATGGACGTAATTAGAATGTTATGTGTTGGTGCTGAAAAAGAGGAAAAAACATCAGCAACGCATGATACCTACATTACAGCCGGTAGTCCGCAGGCTACTACCGACAATTTGATCAAAGCTAAAACATGCCGAGAAATGACATTATATTCTCACTCATGATTCTCACCAATCTTCAATATAAAAGTAATTGTACAATGTGAATGCAGCTAAAACTCAGAAACGAGTTCCGGTACGATCAAGGGAGTTATATGGTGTGGTAGCCCTCTATCCCCGATCTATGAAGAAGGTTCTCATTTTTACCTGAAGGGCGTGCTTCAGAAGATAAAAGGGCTGGAATTTCACCCTCTAGAAATTTCTAGAACATTCAAGAGTATTCGTGAGCATTCCACAACATTCCAGAACATCCCGGAACATTTTTGAATGTTCGGAATAGTCTGGAACGTTCCATCTAGATTTGGGAAATTTTTAATTTTAGCGTTCTAATTTTTTATTAACAATAATGAAAATTCACTTTCGTTGTTACGGATTACAGCCATAAGACATGTTCTTAAGTTGGTATTCTTGATACTACACAAGTAGCTATAAGAGACTTTATTACCATTTAATCTATGCATATTAGGTAGGTACTATTTTGGCAGAACTCTGGAAATAAAATAAAGGTATTTAGGCATGTTTTTTAAATAAATTTATATATTTTTTTTAAGGTTAGGTTTAGTATATGTTAGGTTAAATTAATATAGGTAAGGTTAGGTTAGGATAGGTTGGGTGTTTTTTTGCCATATAAGCATTCAAAAATTATCTAAAAAAACTTGCCTAAATACCCTTATTTAATTTTATTTTATTTCCAGAGTTCTGCTAAAATAGTACCTACCTAATTCATGATTTTTATTAAATGGTAATAATGTCTCTTCTATCCCCATTTCTGTATTATCAGGAATACCAACATATGAAAATATTATTCACAGAAACATCCCATATACAATGAAGGCTAATTTTGATTTTACATGATTAAAAAATTAGAAAGTTAAAACTAAAAATTTCCCAAATGCGGATATTTGCATTTTATAGTAGTTAAGATGAATTAAAGGGTTTTTTTTTTAAATTGTGTTAAGCGCAGCCAGCTATCATGAATATTTACCAATAAACTAATACAACATTTATGGAGGAGGCCAAATGCTACCCCATGGTGATGATTATAAATATATAGAAATAATGTATTAAAAATACTTACAAATCTAGGAGGATCCTGTATGTACACCAATATATCCCCTTCGGCCATTGAACTGAACGAGAAAAATGTCACCGCCACCAACACAAGGGCGAAATTAGCCATTTTCATTAGCAGACCTTAAATTTGATTTATTTAAAATTTTTATGTTGGCAACACTGGCCCACTTTTAACCCACCATCAACAATGTTCCATATTTAAATTAATTTATTATTAGTTTCAATTATTGTTTCTTTAGAAAACTTGTCGATTTTATAAAACTGTTTAACAAATCACATTTTAAAAACACTTCAGCATTTGTTCATTTTACGTCACTTATTGAAAATGTAACTATACACATTTAATTATTAATTGGCACTTTTAAACTATAACAAAAAAATATTATAATTAGTTTTACATATGGTAAATAAATAATAGTTGCCAAGAGAGATGTATACCTATACCCAACAAGGGAATTTTGTGAGGCTAATGTATAGGTAAGATGTAATATTGGCTATTAAAATCTGATCTATACAGCAACGGTTGTCTTTCGCCACAGCGATACTGGGAGTATGTACCACTCTCAAATAAATTAAATTACTTACAAGGAGAAATTCTAAGACAACTTATTTACTGTGCCATCTAACTGTATAATGGTAGTTCAGAAATTAGTCAATTAAATCACTTTTGTAGATTTTGAAAATAAATAAGGAAGTTTGCACAAAGTAAACATTAATTTATGTTTGTTTAAGATTGTGTATATGGGAGCATTCATTCCTCAATTTGTTTAGCCTAGCCATGTTTCCCAACATTGGGGGTGCTATAGTCCTACTAGCACTGGACAGTTGGACTCTAATCTTAAAATTATTCAAAGTAAATCATTCAAAATAATACAATGCTCACAAAAAAAAAATTATGTTCACATTCATTGATTACCTCTTGTTATAACGGACTCGTAAAATTTTATATAACGCTGAGATCAAAGATATTAGAAGAACGAGATGTGCTATAAGCAGTTCATACTGTGTGGAATTGTTTTGCCGAGTGTCGCCGGTTTTGTTCACCAATACTACTGCAGACCTTCGCTTACGCTAAGGTATCCGCACTAATACATAGAACAGATTTCTGTGCGTACACGTCCCGATACCGTTCAAAGTACCCTAATTAGGTAGTACTCCGGCTATGGTCCGGCGGCCAACATAGCATATCTCGTTCTTCTAATATCTTTGGCTGAGATACATGTTTTAAGCAGTGTTAGAAAGAGGAAACACAATGCTATGTTTTTGCATCTAAAAGTTTACCATTCACTTCGAAATAATTGTAATATATTCCAAAAAGACACTAAATTTAATTTTTTATGTTTGTGAAAGATTTGTCAAAGTTTGTGATTTTTTTATTCATTATTTAATAAACGAAAAAAGTACAATAACCGTCACCGTCGTGGCTGCCACAAAAACGTCGTTCTAAGCTCTTTTTTTGAAAAAAAATGCCTTCCCGTGCTTTTGAGATGTGCACAAATCATTCTCGAGCAAAAACCAAATCTGATTCTGACTGTATAAAAGAATTCACAATGCTTTTTGCTGAAAATGTTAAATGTCAAATAAAATAAAGTGAGACAGCAAACGCAGAAACACATAAATGAATGAAGGACGACCTAGTGACAGTACATACGTCGTATTCTACTACTTTGCTCGCTCGTTTGTTTGTCGTGAAGTAGGGGAAAAACGGCCCCCTGACGGGCGAGCAGTCTATCCAGCGTCTATCAGTGGGCTAGCAACTGGTATTGCGAGAAAGCAAGAGAAACAAGGGGCGTTCATAATAATATAGCCGTTTCACCCGTACACATATTCTTTCATTGGCTATCTCTTTCTTTACAATTTTTTTTTTTCTTTGAAGTATTCTATTAATTTAGCTATGTATGATGTTATTTGTAGCCATTTCATTCATTCACGCAAATTCGTTGCGGCTATTCTTATTTCATTTCGTTATTCGATTTAAATCTAGAAATAGGAATGTGCAATTTTTTTTGTTCTATTAGTATAAACATGATACGTCTTTGTATTCATGTTAATGGTATAAAGTGGCTTTTCTACATTTTATAAGAAAAAACCAACCGGAAAGCGACAAAACAATGGAAAACAAATTCCTCTATTTTTTAAATCAGAATATTAATATTTTTAATTGCAATTGTTCATTTGTATGTCTAAAAATCTAACAATATTATTTAATCATTTAATGAATAATAATTTAGTAATTTAGTTATCATAAAAAATGTTAAGTAAAAACAAATTTTACTTTGCATTCTTTGATGTGGTTGTGTTTTTAGAATAATATGAAATTGACGATCATTGATTTTAACCATGTTCGTGTGTTCATTCATAATTTTACGATGTTCACAAAAGTAAATTTTTTGTTTGCACTTATTGATTTGATCTTGCTTGAATTCATTTATAATAACACAATTTTCACTAAAATTAATTATTATTTGCATGATTAGAAATGCACAAAATAATTAATGTATTTATCACATGAGCAAAATGACTCATCAATATTCATTACACGGTGACAAATACAATAGTAAAATAGTTACAAGGAATTGAAATGTTTGTTATTTGAAGGCGTTTATAATTGCAATAATTGAAAATAGATAACAGAGTCGAGTTTACAGGAAACAAACGAATTTGTTCTATGATTGAAATGCTTGCGTCACGTCAACAATAAAACATATGAGTTCATGTTGTACTTATCATGTATAAATTATTTTTGATAGTAAAATTAGTTAGAAAGTATGAAAACAAACAAAAATTGGGTGACGTTCATGACCAGGGTTGCCCTTCATCTATATATATATCGGGACTATCGCAGTTAACGAACCCTCTGCACAATGCAGCAATGTTGTTTGCGCTGAGGTTAGACCACTCACAGCACTGGCAGTAATCATAATATGTGTTTGTAGATAAGTCGAAAATCTCTAGTTTTAAGTCATAATTGTAAGTACTTATATAGCAGTATTGTGTTAGTACCCACTCAGTCATAAAAATATATGTAATTTTAAGTCACTAGTAGTTGTAAAACGCTAGCTATTAATCTTAGTTATTAGCCACCAGTAAGAAATCCAAGTTATAAGTTTATGTGATAGGGTAAAGGTTTAATGTATAAATTAAGTCGTTAAGCAGTTGTAATTTTCTCACGAAAATGGCACTATAGGAGAAATCCAAACATTATTATTATTTGGTTGGGTTTTATTGACTTAGTATGGCATTTTTTTGGTTTTTGGGTCCCCTACCCATCTTTACGAGCCCTTAGCCACTTGTGGCAACCCTACTCGTGATAGAGAGAAAAAAGCTAAATTATAAGTTATAGAATGGTAGCAGAAGTCGGGGACGCCCGAAGAAGACATGGCACGATCAAGTGAATAAGATACTCGAGTAGGGCCATGTCAAGAGTCAGTATTTATGAGACGATGTATGAATGTGAATGAGGCAAGGAGTGTGTGCCAAGACCGAGTTGTTTGGCGGTCCGTCCTCTCTGCCTACCCCTGCGGGGAAACGGTGTGACGAATAGTTAATTAGTTAAACAAGAAAACTACATATCTTGGTCACAGATTATATCACTTATAATCCGGGGGAACGTTGATGGAAGACGCCACACCAAATGACTTTGAAACCTATGTGACCGATACTAGTGCAGTTATGCCGAGTTGTATCGTGATGTAGGGTGAAGGTTGCTCTGATAGTAGCAAACCTCCGATAGGAAAATCCAACAGAAAAATGCTATCCCCTTCACCCTGGTGACCAATGTTTAAACTGAAACGGTTACTTGATGAGTAAGCACATACTTCCTGATGTTATTCCTTCACTTCCTCCGACTCTAATTTCAACCTGCCTCACAACATTGGGTGTAGAAAATCTAGTTATTGAATTGTGTATGAAATAGTATAAAAAATATGTTTTCAAAGCATAGTTCAGTTCCATGACAAAGAACAGTGAAAATCAGAACACTTTTGAAAATTCATAAAATAATGAGAAAAAACAAACCTAACGTAATTTGTTTGTTTTTTATCACTTTTCATGACTTTAAATCCCTTTCCAAGTGTTCCGATTTGTCCGGTTACCGATTATTCAAACCATTGTAAAATCATTCGCGCTCAACGACTCGCTGTCAAAATAATATTGAATACTCGAATTCACAAAACGATTGCAAATTTGCCTTGTTATGTCTAGGAAATTCCTAGTGGGAATATGCAGGACCCTGTAATCAATAGAAGCGCGTTCCGTTTATATAAATAATACAAAGATTAAAAAATAAAGAAACCAAATTGATTCTCAAAACACAATACACTGGTTGAAGGTTGGCACGAGCTCCTAAATGTATTACGTTATTAAATAATAGATGTATGTATCGATTTTAGAGAAATAAGACAAAGAATAACATCACGCACAGATTAATCTATAATTATGTCGGAGTTGTAATTATTATTAGTCATCCAGATTCAAGCACCATTATTATTTATTTTGACAAACGCAGTAGTAGTTTGTGAATTTGTCTCGACACGAGAATGACATTGTGGCCACTGAATAATTGAAGTAATCATAAAACAACACACAGAATATAAAAAAGAATGCGTGAATAATCAAGTGAAAATATTTTAGACTGCCGCCAAAGGGCTTCGCTAAACAAAGGAAGTAAACAAACATACAAAAACACCACAAATAATAACACAAACACACGGTCGGACATACTTTGCAAAACAAGTCAAACTTCACAAGCAATTCTACCAACTGAAAATGTCGGACTAAAGAGCTGCCAACGTAACAACGTCACGAAGCAAGAAAGTGTTGCCAGCGCAAGGAGAAAATTTAAGAACTTCGAATATTTCTCGTTGAATGTTTTTTTTTTACTTGGATCCTAGCAGGTTGGTAATAAAATATTTAGTTCCGTGGCACGTGATTTGAGATGTTCACGGCCAAAGGTATTATCGTGATTTTCGTGTTTATTTATTTAGTGAAAATACATTACAAAATAATAACAACAATATATTATTCTCAACTAATAATATATAGTTCTCAAAAAAATCTCAGGAAAGACAACATTTTTTTAAATTAATAAAATAAAAGAAACTTATTTAACATAAGAAAATTAAATTAAAACGGAGTTCAACAATGTACATACATTTTAATAAAGACTAGACTGGTCTTATGGTGATTTCTTTTTGGGTAGCGCAACTCAACATAATACCCCCAAGATAAATCACGATCACATTATTAAGGCGATGCACTACGTCGTGTAATATTTTGAATCGAGCCGCTATCAAGAACACACCTTATGTAGATGGCGATAAGGCTTAAATTCCCGCTTTACACCTTCCACCTTTTTTGATTTATGCAAGAAAAAAACATGGCCAAAACGTGCCTTTTATTTTATTTTGTGGATTTTCAGGCACAAATTTTTAAATGTTTTTCGATCATTTTATAAATAACTTAATACGCCACATTATACAATAAAATCATAATCGAAAATGGGTTTGTAAGTAGGAGATTTTGAACTTTAACCAGTTTTCATAGGCATTAAACATTTTTTTTTCTGGGCTTATAAAATGACTTATCTAAAAAATACTGGATTATTTCAAACTCGCAGTATTTAAATAAAGCATCTGAAACATTTTTAGGCGACCAAATTTTCAAACCAAAAACACGCGATTTTGCATTATTACGTAGTGCATCACCTTAAACTCTTTATTACCAATCTTAATCATTTATGTGTTTATTAAAAATAGCAATACAATTCCCTCAGCTCTTACGTATCTCCAGAATTTAGCTGAATTTAAACGAGCTTTAAAAACTTTTTTTTTTAATTCTACCATTCATAAATCTGAACTTCTTTTCAATATATATAATAAATAGATAAATGCTGTTATATTATTATTACTATTACTATATGAAGATACTTTCGTACTTAGTATTATTTGTTTGCGCGTCTTTGAAGTCTTGCGCGTCTTGAGTATACATATCATGGGCGTGAGATATCTATAGGCATCTCGCTTATTCGCCTTCATAAGGAGAGTGTTTCCCTAATCCGAACATCCGTAAAGTAAACCATCAGAGGGCTCATTTTTTTTTATTTACTTCAAAATTCCCTAGCTACCCCCTCCCCCCATGGATCCAAAAAAAATGTGGTAAGCAGGTACACGTTAGTGTGAAATACTAGGAAACAGTTAATTAGAATAAGTACGACTCACCTCTAGCTGGAAAGTACGAACCCCAGAAAGAAAGAAACTGTTGTTCAATTCCAAAACAATCATTTATCGAATTGGATTCTAATTAAAACATGTTCGCAGAAGATGGCGGTAATGAAGTATAATTATTTTCTTCTAATATCGTTGGTTTAAAAGTTATGGTTAAACGCGGTGTTCGTTATATGCGACGTGTTCATAGATGGCGTTAATTAAAAATACTCTCTTTGCAAGGTATTATTGTTTGTGTTTGCGCCCGTGCATACGCAATATGAATATGAATAAATAGTTTGGTTCGTTTAAAAACTCATTTTTTTCGAGAAAGGCGTACAAATACAATATTGTACTGATGATTCAATCCAATCATCCCAACCTAACCAAACCTATCCTAACCTAACCTAACCTATTCTAACCTCACCTAACCTATCGGAAGCTAACCTATATTGATCTAACCTTATCTTATATATTTATTTCTTTATTTATAAAACATGCTTAAATTAATATTAATTTTTGAAGTGAAACTTCTTTACGCGCGTTATGCAATTTCGAGGACCGGAGTAAAACCAACTCATGACCGTCATCAAAAACCGTGATCATTTCGCTATACGAGCCTAGCCAATATTATATACCTACTTTCGGTCGCTCTCCAAACTCAGCTTCGCGGTCTAGAGGCATAGCGCCCGATTGTCGTCGTGAAGATCCGAGGTTCGATCCCCGCCTTAACTAATTTTTATTTTTTCTTTTTGTGATTTTTGAAGTGAAAGTTCTTTACGCGCGTTATGCAATTTCGAGGACCGGAGTAAAACCAACTCATGACCGTAATCAAAAACCGTGATCATTTCGCTATAGGAGCCTAGCCAATATTATATACCTACTTTCGGTCGCTCTCCAAACTCAGCTTCGCGGTCTAGAGGCAAAGCGCCCGATTGTCGTCGTGAAGAACCGAGGTTCGATCCCCGCTTAACTATTTTTTTTTTTTTTTTGTGATTTTTTTAATAATATTTTTTTTTAAAGTGATAAAATGCTCTCGTGCTGCGACTTTTAGATATTTTGACTATATGATATTTTGGTCGAATACGTAATAACCGCGGTCTAGAGGCAGAGCGTTCGACACTCGTTATGCAGGACCCGGGTTCGAATTCCATATTTTTATAACTTTTAATTTTTTTTATCAACGATTTGTAATAATGGAGTAAAAAATTAGATAAATTTGTTAATTTAAATTTAATTTACTTTACGGTACCTATATGATATTTTGGTCGAAATCGAGCAAGCAAATCGCAAAGCAAGCTTGCAAATCGAGCCGGTAGAGTCGCTCGGTATTTTGATTAATTATTTTTTTTATCAACGATTTGTAATAATGTAGTAAAAAATTACATAAATTTGTTAATTTACCTTTACTTTAATTTACGGAACCTA
Organism: Hesperophylax consimilis; assembly: GCF_061612785.1. Classification (NCBI taxonomy): domain Eukaryota; kingdom Metazoa; phylum Arthropoda; class Insecta; order Trichoptera; family Limnephilidae; genus Hesperophylax; species Hesperophylax consimilis. The sequence goes on along the minus strand of NC_142861.1, from coordinate 4,520,471 downwards.
TATGATATTTTGGTCGAAATATAGCTTACAAATCGAGCCGGTAGAGTCGCTCGGAATTTTGATTAATTATTTTTATTTTCAATCATTAAAATTACTAATCAAGGCCGATAACGCCGCGTCGCGCGAAATATCTCTCCTCGCGGTCTAGAGGCAGAGCGTCGCATCACATGCTTCTTATAAATATGTCAATAGAGAGAAAAAAAGAGAGAATGAAATGAAAAGAGAGAGAGAAGAGTACTAAAAGTTTCACTTCCGTCGTGCGTAGGCTTGCCACACACTGTATTTTTTTTTTCAGAGTTCGGCCAAAATAGTACCTACCTAATTTGCATTGAGTGCAGTCAAAACCGGACCTCTGGGAACCCTACTGGTACATGATAAAAGTCTCATGTCGTAGATCGGCCGGCATGTGACGAGTCTCAAGACTTAGATCCACCAGAATGTGACGAGTCTCATGATGTAGATCCACCGGAATGTGACTAAAGTCTCATGACGTAGATCTATCGGAATGTGACAAGCCTCATGATGTAGATCCATCGGAAAATGACAAAACTCTTCGGATTAGAACAAACCTTAATACCAACGTGATTATTTTTCTTTCGTTAGACCAATTAATTATTTTTATTGACACATTACAATTTTTTATCAAATACTATCTGTACCCCGCCACGCGTTGCTGTGGCACAGTCTGTCTGTGCAGATAGAGAAACAATAGCGCGTTTTGTTTTTACGTCCAACAGATGGCGCTGTTTTTAAAAAGCATATATTACCTGTTATATGTAAAATCTATATAATATAGGTGATTTTCTTTATCTCCTCGTTTTTTGAAGTAGTCTAAAAAAGTTTTTTGTGCTTCGGGCACCTGTCATCTGTGGGGCTTTTTTGACCCCTGATGACATAATAGATGGACGTGTTGAAGCTCTCTCACTGTGCTGGGAGCGTTGCTGCTGGACGTTGCTGGCTCTGGTAACGGTGATGATTCCCTTTCTATAAAACATCCTTTGCCTTCCAATGATGCATTTGTATCTGCAACTGCACTTATATAGAAATTATGACCAGAGGCGGATTTGCCTTTAGGCCTATGTAGGCCCGGGCCTAGGGCGGCCAGATATTAGGGGCGGCCAATCGTGACAAAAAAGTCACAGATGATAACAAGAAATTACTTCCTAAGTACCTAAATATTCTACGTACGAAATACCGATATGCAAGAGCGTGTTCACACACAGCACACAGCGCACGACAATCGACAATTATACAGTAATTGAACTAGCGAATTTAGCAAGCGTATTTTTTTACATTAATTCCACACAGGAGGCTTTGAGGAAAATATTTTCCCTCACGACCTATGTCATCTTAGGTGATGCTGTGTGGAGGGTCTTTTTAAGGAAGGGTAGGATAGGAAGTTCTGAAAAGGAAAATGTATGAGGGGTGGGTAGGAATCTGAGGATTAGTGTGTCCAGGAGTGACATACGTATGAATACATCCCTCCAACTGCGGTGCAAGGCGATGGGTCAAGATAGTCCGGCTGGAAAGGTCAAAAGGCCTCCCTCACCCAGTCTCTCTCGATACGGCCCGCCACGCAGCAGGTAGGCAGACGTATCCGCCGCCAAGACCTGGACAAATCTCACCCCATGAACCATGAATGATAATGGCAGGAAAATTAAAAGGGTTTTGACCCTAGGAACTTACTGAAAAGTTTGGATACTCCTGGTCAATATGATGGGTACTGAGAAAGGGGCGGCTACATGGTCTGGGGCCTTAGGGCCTAGGGCGGCCAAGACTGCAAATCCGCCTCTGATTATGACTTCTGTGAATGCGATTCGTTCTGTGCAGAGTGTTCATTTTGCAGAAGATATTGCTAAGAATGTATTACCCGTTCTACGGGTTTAAATTTTTAAGCACGGGAGATCCCAGTGAGGATATCATTATATCTATTTGTTACACAAAAAAAAAGATAATAAAACACTTATTATTAAAAAAAATACAGTTTTCTTTTGATAAAACATTCCATACAAAAGACAAGAAATTGAAGATGGGGCAGACTTGGTTCACATTTTTAAATACATATAATTGGGACCCTTAAAGATAGATTGTTTTTTATTTTTATTAAATATACAAACATTTTACATAATACAAAAAATGTCATCACCAAATAGAAAGAAAAGAATATATATTTTTTAAATAAATAACAAAATACAACTATCATTAAAATAAGAAAGATAATTACATAACTTAAGAAATGAAGAAACATATAACTTGAATATTAAAATTGTTATGCAACAACAATAAACGTTTACTAATAAACACAAACACATAATATTACTTCCAGTACACAATAGTAGTATTTCGGAATATGATATAATATTTTTTTTAGGCCGACCACTATTGCGAAGAGCAGAAGCAGGTGGGTGTTGATGTTGAACGGCAGGTCTCACTTGATCACTACGAAATACCTGCAAAATACGCACATATTACAGTACTCGACAACTACTATAATTGAAGTACAAAAGGTAGAGTAAATGACAACTATATATGCATATTAAAGGATTCTTTTATCGACCACACTCGGCGTCACAAAAATCGCACCTTTTGCAAAATCTTATTAGACAATAAAGCAATCGTCTCTTTCGGGTGTGCAGCGTCATGAGCCCTGGTCCATGTCTTCAGATGAAGCCACCAGTGTCTTGAAACCGCTGGAAAACCCGTTGAACGGCAAAACATCTTACATTTATTTGCCGTGTAACATCACGCTGTCACATCCCTGTTTGCAGTAGTGCCACCACTTGAGCAGCTTTGTCAGCAGCGGGTTGTTTTCTAGTGCTAATTATTTACGTGTGTCCTCTTCGACGTTTGTATAGTAAATAACCTGCAATGATTTAAACTGCTCCTTTTGTAGCCCTGGAAGATGAAACAAGTTGTGGTACCTTTAAGGCGATGCACTTCGTCGTGTAATTTTTTAAATTGAGCCGCTATCAATAACAACCCTTACGTAGATGGCGATAAGGTTTAAATTCCCGCTTAACACCATCCGCCTGTTTTGATTTATGCAAGAAAAAAACATGGCCAATTGGCATAAATATTTAATTTTTTTCCGATCATTTTATAAATAACTTAATTTGCCACATTATACAATAAAATAATAACCGAAAATGGGTTCGTAAGTAGGAGATTTTGAACTTTAAAGCAGTTTTCAAAGGCCTATGCATTATTTTTTTCTGGGCTTATAAAAAGACTTATATAAAAAATACTCGATTATTTCAAAGGCCAAGATGTATTCTACTCGCAGTATTTAATTAAAGTATCTGAAACATTTCTAGGCGACCAAATTTTCAAACCAAAAACACATGATTTTGCATTACTACGTATGGCATCGCCTTAAAGAGTATACGCGTTACACTTTTTTAACGTCCTGTACTGGGAAAATTTGTATCTATAATTAAATGAAACTATTGTATGGTAAGAGGTTAAAATAGAATATTGTTTGGGTTAGAAGAATTGGCTCGGGGCAACTTAGGCTTGAAAATTATTTTCGAAGATGTGCGATTTTTGTGACGCCGAGTAGCTGTGTCATAAGTTTGTTTCAGTAAGAATGAAGTTAAGTCAGGAAAAAAGGACTTACCCATTCATGTACTGATAATTGGCCTCAATAATGAGACCGGTGTCTTCAGATACAAACACTGATGGAATGTTGATGCCATCGGTATTCTTGGTCGCCATGATCTCTGGAAAATGAACATGTAATCAGAAATATTCTGGAAAATTAATGTGTAACAAGATGTGCAATTTGGTTGTGATTAATTAAATTCAAGAGCGTAGCGGCCTCTGTGGTCGAGGGGTAAAGCTGTCAACTACGATTTCGGAGGTCCCGGGTTAAAATCCCGGGGTGCACAAGTAAATTTTATAATTAACCCCTCGGGCTAATTTGTTCGCTTTTGGAAACAACTCGTATGGTCTCAAAGAAATCGTTGTATCTCCCTTACTCTCATGGTGATAAGTATGATCTAAACGGTGTCAGAAAGAGAAAACACCACTATTTATATTCAAATCTAGAAGTTAACCACAGAAGAATAAAAATATGCATATTTTTAGGAAGAACAAAAATATTATTACTTTTGATGTGTGTTTTTACGCAAAGTACTGGTTTCAAGCTCCTGGCACATGTTCTGCGCCAAATAATGATTCACAGCTTTTACAGGACTTGGCGGCGTACGAAAAGATAAATCAATTACTTGCAAAAACAGATACGAAAAAAAAATTGGTATTTGTCCAATATTGTTGCTTTTGCATTCTTCGATGATGAAGTATCCTTGGAAACTAAACAGAGGACCAACCCTCGAAAGACTTAGAAGTTGTAAATTTAACATAAGTTTTTTTCAACACGTTTCGTGTGATTTTTTTGACGAAATATGTTAAGACCTGGAAGGATGACGATAACTAAAACAAAGCTAAGATTTTTGTACATTCTATTAAAGTTGTTAATGACATAGCAGAGAGAGTAGCGTTAATGAAAGAGTACAATCGTCTTCACACCAATCTTGGCGATTAAAGATTTTCACTCAAAGATGTCCACGTTGACGTCATCGTTTAATTATATGTTATACGTTTGTATACGTTGACGTCATTATTTAATTATTTGTTATACGTTTGTATACGTTGACGTCATCATTTAATTATTTGTTATACGTTTGTATACGTTGACGTCATCATTTAATTATTTGTTATACGTTTGTATACGTTGACGTCATTATTTAATTATTTGTTATACGTTTGTATACGTTGACGTCATCATTTAATTATTTGTTATACGTTTGTATACGTTGACGTCATCATTTAATTATTTGTTATACGTTTGTATACGTTGACGTCATCATATAATTATTTGTTATACGTTTGTATACGTTGACGTCTTAATCTATTATACAGGATGGACAGAATACGTGTTACCAGTTCTAAGTCATGATGAGGTGTGGTCACAATAAAAAATTTACTTCTACGAAATTAAACACGAAAAACAGTAACGTTGAACAATTATTTGTATTGGTGAAATGTAAAAGTGAGAAAATAATAATTAGTTCTGTATACATGTGCCCAATGCAACCCTTTTTTGACTTTTTAAAAAAATATTGGCACACAGAGCTCCGGGCCAAAAAGGCCCCTTTCTCTTTCATCATGATTTTAAAATAATGGTTGTTGAAAAAATAGTTAATTTGTTTGGCCCAGAGTATATTCTTGCATAAGTTAGTTTCAGCCATATAGTTGATTTATAAATTAGGAGATTATTTTAAGTTGATAGTTTTTTATTCTTTTTGCTTAGCATGGTCCCAATGAAACCCGGTACCGCTAGCTGTGTTCGGGAAGTTCGTGGCATTGCTCCCTCTCGCCCCGACCCGTTTGCGCTAATTGCAAGGCCCAATACAAATATATGGATCGGTGGGCTCTCGGTATACCGCACTCGATTTTTGTCGATACTTAACCGACCTGTGGGACGAGACTCTAAGATAGTTAGTGACGTCACAAGACACACACAGTACACAGTACACAATACACAGACTTTGTAACATTGCCATTTTAAGTTTTAAAATAAATCACGGATTCTTCTAAACTAGTTGAAAGTGCATGCAAGAGACTCATTGCAAATAGTGGAATTACTTGTTTTCATAATTAATGTTGTTATTTTCCTACAATTGTAACCTTCATAAAAAAAATACCACAGATCTTTCTAAACGAGTAGGAAATGTATGCATGAGAATCGCAAATAGTGGAATACCTTGTTTTTATTATTAATGTTATTATTATATGTTGTATTTTCCTGCTCGCCACATATTTTTTTGCGAAATCATAACTATAATTGATCATAAGGACGCAGAAACACTGTGGCAACACCAGTGCCGTACTTTAGGGAAAAATAGCTTAATTTTTAAACACAAAAAACGCATCCCTAATGAATACTTACTTTTAGTTCATGGAATGTATGCCATATGTAGCTCGTGCCAATGTGGTGTAGAGGCTGAGTATTATTGTAATGGGTGAAGGTTGTACACAATAATGATACTTGATCTTGTACTGATTTTTATTGGGGAGCTGCTTGTAACAAAAGAGGCACAGTGCACACAACTAACGTGCATCGCCTTTTATAAGATCTTGCAAAGCATTCCATCTCGCTTGCACTCATCCACATTCGTACAGACATCACAGATCACTTCCTGGTTTTAGCGTGTGAGGAGTCGAGTATATTGTTAACAATTTATTGACCTGTTATAAATGACGTGCAAAGTTTTCTCGGAGAAGTCTATATTGGGATATCCTTCAACTGCAAATCCTGTAAAAATCGCAAGTGTGCTCCACTGTTAAATTTGGCAACCACCTCTGGTTTAGAGCCCCGAAATACTCTTGACTGGGCAGAAACGAGCGATCACCTCATTTTTTTCTTGTTTCGTATAAAAATAATTAATAAAATATCACATAATTTTTTTTTCAATCTGCAGTCGGTACCTTTGGTTTCATAAAGGCATATTTTGATTATTCCGTGGTTAATTTCTGAATTTAAATATAAAGCGTGGTGTTTTCTCTTTCTAACACCGTTTAGATCATATTTTTTACAACATCAGGAAGGAAGTTACAACAATTTGTGTGAGACAATATAAGTTGATCCCAAAAGCGAACGAAATTATCCTAAAGGGTTAAATAATAATAGTGCATTTTTAGAGTTAGATTCTTTTTCCTTTGAACCATCTTTGTGTTGTCATTTAAAACCATTAAACAATCGCACTGCCCTTCATTTATACATTCATGACAAACTGTAGGTTGGATTTTATGCAGGCGGAATGATGTTATAAACAAAAGTGAAAGATTTCTTACCAAGTTCACTGGAGTTGACATTATGCACAATGACTCCATCATACCCGGCAGCTTGCGCATTCCTCACCTTCATCTCAAAGTTGCAATTGTACCTGCAATCAATATTCACTCTAAAAAATTAAATACAAAGCGGCCTTTGAACTGTGGATAAGAAAATAATGTATCTGTATTTACTGATAACAGAAAAACCTTGCAAAAAATGCAGGTTTCTGAATATAAAACACAGAGATTGTTACAAATATAGTGGTCAGATTAGAAAGTATGCTTTTTGTTAATAATAATGCATAATTTCGGTTAAGGGTTAAGCGATGTTGGATATAGGCAGAGATGTGCTTTATTTCAAATAAATTCATTTCAAATGGAAATGCAAAATGCAAAATGGGTATTTTCCATTTTGCATTTTAAATGCTTTTCTAAAAACCATTTTGCATTTTGCATTTAAAATGCTTTTCTCAATGCATTTTCCATTTTAAATGCTTTTTTGCAACATTCTTCCTACTTTCTCTACTCATCTTTTTATCATAAGCCCCAAATATCAGTCGGTCCTCAACCTCGATATGAGAGATAATTTCCATTTGTCAAGTTGCTCCCTGAGCCCTGGCAATTGAGTGATACCATTACAAAAAATACTGATTCAAATAGGTCGTGAACATAGGGCCATGACGCTGTAATATTAAATGTTAGATAGCAGTTTCTATGTTTTTACGTTGGCAACATTAGTCCCGCGCAAATTTTTTGTGGTTTCATAATCTGTAGTCGTGGTTTTTTTGGATTTACAATCATATAATATGTTTGTTCTACATTGATGTCCATTATTAAATGACAAAATTGTTTAAAAATTCGATAATTTTTTTAATTGTTTGACCTGAGAAACCATTTTGCATTTTCAATGCATTTTGAAAATAGGTATTTTGCATTTTGCATTTGAAATGCTTTTCCAAAACCCATTTTGCATTTTGCATTTTCAAATGGAAAAGTTTTGACCCATTTCCATTTTGCATTTCAAATGGTTTTGAGTACCCATTTTTCACATCTCTGGATATAGGGTTGTATGACAAACAGAAAAGTTAAAAAAAAACATTAAACCTGCCCTAACCTAACCTACTCTTTATCATGTTTTCTATATGCCAATGTTTGGCAAGAGGTTTAGGTGGATGTTCAACAAGTCAGTCTATGCCAATGTCAGTCAAGGGGTCTAAGTTGATGTTCAACAAGTCAGTCTATGCCAATATCAGTCAAGGGGTCTAAGTTGATGTTCAACAAGTCAGTCTATGCCAATGTCAGTCAAGGGGTCTAAGTTGATGTTCAACAAGTCAGTCTATGCCAATGTCAGTCAAGGGGTCTAAGTTGATGTTCAACAAGTCAGTCTATGCCAACGTTCGGCAAGAGGTCTAGGTGGTTGTTCAACAAATCAATCTATGCCAATGTCCGGCAAGAGGTCTAGGTGGTAAATCAACAAGTCAGTATATGCCAATGTCTGACAAGTAGTCTAGGTTTAGGCTAATGTTCAACAAGCAATCTAAGTCAGTATGTCTGGCAAATCTTGAAGGTCTAAAACTGATAACTTTGTTACCTGGCAAGCAATACCACCCACTTGCCGGTGAAGTTGGGCGTGGAGGGCGTGGGGCGGGGGGATAACGCGGAGCACCCGTCCTTGGGGGCACCAGCCACCACGAAGGCGCGCATACCCTCGGGGGCGATAACCCCTCCAAAGCGGGCGGGCAAGTCCTTATACTTCTCAATCTGCAAATACATAATGATACGCAATCAATAAGTGTAGTGCGGTAGAATCTACAACAATAATAATAATGTATAGTATTTAAAGCTTATATAGAGCTTAACAATAAAAAGGTTATAGATAATAGAAACAAGGAAGATATGGCATGGAAGCGTGAGGACTGTTAGATTTTTTTTTTGTGTGATCCCGCAAAAGAGTCCCAACTGCTCACAACCGTCTGGAGCCAGTGAAACTATGGTATGTTGTGAGGTTGAAGATTATTGAGAGGGGGAGGAGATGGGGAAGAGGAAGGTGGGGAAGTACCTGGCTATTCAGATCTGGTCACCATACACGGCCAAAGCCATTTCTATCAACGCTTCAATTCTGAATGGTGGTCTTTAACCAGGGCGATACTGAGAGTATATTGCACTCTGGAACGTGCCGCAAATATAATACGCCAGGATTTGAACAGGGGACTTTCAATTGAGTTGAGCAATATTTAACAATTAAAAGCTTTTATTGCATGTTTTTATTATTGCTAAATGAATTAATAAGTTTAATAGAAAAATGCCAAAAGTCAGATAACTAATATGAGAAGGAAAGAGATTCAATGCGACGTGATTCGTCACATTTGCCTGGAAAACGGGAGAAAATATACGAAGGAGTTACACTGGTTAGAAGGTGCGAAGGACGAAAATTATAAATAAACGCGGAGTTACTATTTCTGCTAGCACAACTAGAAATGGGGAAATTGTAACTAACGCCAAGGGAGGATCTACTAAATATTAAGAGATGTTTTAAACATTTTTTATTGTGCTTTTTCTTAGGTACGTTTTATTTAAAGTAACAAATAAAATTTAATAGTAAAAGAAACACCTAATTTACCTAAAAAGTGGAAATAAAATTATAAAATGCCTCTCTTTACAAAATATTCCACAGTTTCAAACTGATAATGACGCTTACTTCATCACCACTAGTAACCGCATCTGACCCCATGTCAATCATAAATATTGACCCCGACTCCCTTATCAATTTCTTCAAGTCTAAGTTGGAAATTATACGCACCGAAAGCAAAATGCAATGGACGCCGTTAAACTCAAATTGGACGCACTGTCTGGCGAGTGGAAGGACAAGTACACGAAAATCCTGGGAGGGGTGAGCGTTCTTAAGGAAGAAAATGCAAGTCTTCGAGAAGCGGTTGAATCTTGACGCACAAGACGAGATGGAGCAGCACAACAGAATGTGCAATATAGACAACACACAACTGACACAACGTTCCCAAAACGAAAGACGAAAATTTGTTCAATTTAATGGAAAAAATGGGTATCATCAACGTGCTACTTTCGAGTATCTGTGTGGTGTCGGTGCATCTTATCTGATCTTGTCGCTCGTGGTCAGTCGACACCCTCCAAACGTCCACGAAATTTAGTCGTCCAGCTGTCGACAAAGCGTCTCCGCCATGATGATATGTCAGCGGAAAGAACTCGTTACGATGGATCATTTAGGACTACTGCTCCCGGCACTAATTTCTATGTGAAAGAGCACCTGAAGTTAAAAAATAAAATATTTGTAAAATTTTATTAAAAGAATAGCAATACTGTGCACTTTCTCCCCTCATCCATTGGCCAATACAAAACAAACTTATTCGGTTTTTCCAGTTATTATTATTAAATATATATCCAAATGGACGCATTTCTCAATAAATAAAGTAACTATAAAATAACAAAAATTATTAAAATAAGTTTAATATATTTTTAATACAGATTTGTCCGTTTGCGATAGTTTCTTATACTCTTAGATTTTTTTAATTCAAGTAAAAATTGAATGTTATAAAGATATGTGTAAATTTTATAAAAGTATAGTAAATATATTATTAATATAAAAATAACTGCGTAATTCATTAAGGCGAAGCTTAACGCCAAATCACTAATTTGATTCATCTTTATAACGAATTAATACTTTATATGTATTCATAATGAATACCAAAAAATATGCTTTAGATAAATTGAAGGTTTTCCTATCGTTTCGCTGTAGTAGAATACAATTAAAATTATAAATTACTCAATAATGTAAACTAATAATTTTTTTTCAATAGAAATGTATGAACGCATAGAGGAAACAACTTTTAAAAAATACGTATTATAGCCAAGATTATCTGTGAGAGTTTAACTTGACTAACTTTTTTGCTTTCTTATAAAATTATTTACAAAATAAATAAAAACCGGTTTTGTGCTTAAAATCGAACGTTTCTAGACTCCGTTTGTCAAGCGATTTTAATGCCTATTATGTATAAGGTATACCAAGAATATACACATTTTTGGCGTGTAGCTTCCTCTTAAACAGTAATCTCGTCACAGTTTTAGAATTATGTTGTGCGTTATTGTGAAAAAATTAATATACGAAAGCTCGTTTTACACGATTTCAGAAATTTTGTTTTGAAGTGGATATTTCTGTAAAAGTTAATTCCTACGATTAAAAAACTCAAGGTAGTATCTAATAATTGACATTGGTACAGAGGCAGATAATATTTATCAAATCTTCACAAAAAATCGTATTCGTTGGAAAAAATATCAATCATCACCTAAAATATACTTATCGAAAGTTTGGAGGTAGCGTTTTTGTGGTACTCTTCAAGATATATAACGGTACAACATCCCATAATGTTATATATTGAAAGCCGAAGCATGCCATTCCATATCATGGTACTGGCAATCGGACACCGAAAGTTTGCAAGTAAAACTATCGTTTTACAATTAAAAAAAAAAGTATTTATTTGGAGTAAAAAACGTATAGTAAAATAATATAAAAACGTAAATATTTCAAATAATTAATCAATTATTAATATCAATGCAATAATAAATATGCGGGACTATGTAAAACGGGCTTGCACGACCTCAGTAGCAAAAAATTTCCGCCCAGATTGCAACACGGGTGACTTTTGGAGATTTAATATATTTTTGGTTATTTATTTCCCATTTTCGAAAAACAATATTATTTAACCAATAAAATGCTTTATACACGTAAAATAAATTATTCAAATATTTGCAATAAAACATTATTTCCAATAAATCACGTAATTATAGGTGCCGAAAGCTCAAGCGTAGGTCCATTAAGCTTTGCCGTCTGGGCGGCGAATGACAATTGTTTGAAAGGGACTTATGTAAATCCGAATGTTAGAGAGAGTACGCTAATATTCAAAACGATTCGAATGAACAGACGTAAGCGACTGCTGTGAAAATATTTAATTAAACACGGCTTATTTAAAATATAGCTAAAATCTCCTCACAATTTCTCGAAAAGCATTTAAAGAAATACTGTGAATTTTTTCATACCTGTAATGTGTTAAATAACAGAACAAACCTGTTTTAAAATAACTTTAAAACTTAAAGTGTTCAAGGGAAACTCGCTATAGTGCGGTCAAAATTCGGAATGCCGGGTCCTTAATATAGAGTAAATGGATGTTTCTCAGCTGCACAAAATCTAAAACACGCCCATTAGTAATGGGGGTAAAAATATAAAATAATGTAACAACAATACTTACAAATGTAGGAGGGCTCTGTATGGACACCAATATATTCCCTTCGGACATCGAAATGAATGGGAAAACTGTGACCACCACCAGCACAAGAGCGAAATTAGCCATTTTCATTAGCAGGCCTTTTAATTTTTTTTAATTTAATTTTTTAGGTTTGCAGCACTGGCCCAACTTTTAACCCAACATCAACAATGATCAATTTTTAAATTAATTTATTATTAGTTTTAATAACGGTTTCTTTAGAAAACTTGTAGATTTTATAAAACTGTTTCACAAATCAAATCTTAAAAACACTTCAGCATTTGTCTGTTTTACGTCACTTATTAAAAATGTTAATATACACATTTAATTATTAATTGGCACTAGCTAAAACAGAAAAAATCGTATTAGTTTTATACACAGTAAATAAATAACAGTTGCCGATTAAGGTAAATTCCAACCTATACCCAATTAAGGGAATATTGTAAGGATAATGTGAGTGGGGAAGGGAAGGAGATAGGTAAGAGTTAATATTAGCTATTCAAATCTGATCTCAACAGCAAAATTCATTACGATCAACGTTTTGATTCTAAATGGTGATCTTAAATACTACGAGGATCTACCACTCTCAAATATACAACATTAAGAACACATAAAAAGCAATCTAGGAGTATCTACTACTCTCAAATATACAATATTAAGAAAACATAAAAAGCAATCTAGGAGTATCTACCACTCTCAAATATACAACATTGTGAACACATACAATTTTAATTAAATTACTTACAAGGAAAAATTCTAAGACAACTATAGATCGTTCGCACAGTGAAAATGTAAAAAAAGCAGTTATACCCATTGGCAGCACTATAAGAGGAATATTTTAAATCGAAATATCGATTTACCAAAGCAAATACGGAACGCAAAATCAAATCCTCCAAATTTCGAAGAAATTCAAAGCAGACGGGGTCAATGACATCTCAAATGTCATCTGAAGAAATTTGAAGTTAGCAATTAAACGCGAAATGCAAAAATGACAGTGTTTTTGAGGATTGGAACAAACAAACACATTGGTGCCAATCTAAAAAAATCTTGCATGAATATTATATTAGGTATGAGTAAATATTTTAAACCGAGTAGTATACGGCCCTTTTCACCGTAGCTATACCAGCGCTGCTGTAGCGTATTACAAAATCTTTACAAGTAAAATTATTTTTGATGCAAAATTAAGAAAGAAAAAAAAATTGGATGACATTCATGACATCGTTGCCATCCGTCTCGATATACCGAAACTGTCGTCGTTATCGAATTCTCAGTCCCGACAAAACCTAATATGTCCCGATTTAAACCTGCATAACGCATCAATGTTGTTTACTAACTAACATTTTTCGCAGCTATGCTGAGATGAAACCACTCACAGCACTGGTAGTAATCATAACAATACATTATTAATTATTTTTTAGGAACATTTTCAGACTATTAACATGAAAAAAAAATCATTAGATAAGCGCTGCAAAAAACGTATATGTCAACAGTCCACTTAAAAATGTTCACATCATGCACAGTTTAAGTGTCATTATACACTATGTATTAACAACAAATATAAACAGCAAAACGTGAGCAAAGGCAAAAAAAAAAGAAAAAAGAGATATCAAAAACAAAACATACAGATAAATATATGATCCAAAAAACAAAAGCAACAAAAATAAAACAAATAGAGTAAATAAAATAACAACTGATGGTTAGTTAGAGTAAATAAAATAACAAACAAACATTCACAATCTATTGCTGATTTGCTTTTTAAAATAAGCGAGACTATTTGCAGTATTGTGTAGTGTATTGTATAGCAGTATTGTGTAAATACCCATCGGTCGTAAAAATATATATAATTTTCACTAGTAGTTGTAAGACGCTAGCTATTGATCTTAGTTTTAAAGAAATCAAAATAAATATAGTAAGAAATCGAAGTAATAAGTCTGTGTGATAGGGTATAGGTTAATTATGTAAATTAAGTCGTCAAGCAACTTTGAGATAATTTTCTCACGAAAATAGTGCTATGCAAATAATGCAAACATTATCATTATTATTTGACGGGTGTGACGGGCGACTCGTTTCGTGTTGCAATTTTTGGTTTTTCCCACTCACCCTTACGAGACCCTAGCCACCAATAAGCCTACTCATAATAGATAGAAAAAACTAAATTGTAAGTTATATAAACAAGAAAACTGCATATCTTGGCCACAGATTACACCACTGATATTCCGGGAAGGTTGATGGAAGACGCAACACCTAATGACTTTGAAACGTATATCACTAGTACTAGTGCAGTTGCGCTTTGTTGTTTCGAGCTGGAGCATGAAGGGTGAAGATTGTTCTGATGGTAGCAAATCTCTGGTAGGAGAAACAAACCAGAATAATGCTACCCCCTTCACCCTGGTGACCAATGTTTAAAACTGAAACAGCTTAAGTTACTTAATGAGTAAGCAGGCACTTCACTTTCTCTTACTCTAATTTCAACCCGCCTCACAACATTGGGGGTGGTAGATCTAGTTATTGAACTCAATTGTGAATGAAATAGTATAAAAATATGTTTTGAAACCGTGGTTCGGTCCAATGAATTTAAATCCCTTAACAAAAGTACTGATTTGTCCGGTTACCGATTATTCAAACCAATCTAAAATCAAAGACTCGCTATCAAAATAATTTAAAATACTGGAATTCACAAAACGATTGCAAATTTGGCTTGCATGTCTAGGAAAATCCTAGTGGGAATACGTAGGACACTAATCAATAGAATCGTGCTCCGTTTATATAAATAATACAAAAATTTAAAAATAAAGAAACCAAATCGCTTCTCAAAACACAATGCACTGATTGTGGCTTGGCACGGGCTCTTAAATGTATTATTACTTTATTAAATAATAAATGTATCGATTTTAGAGAAATGAGACAAAGGATAACATCACGCACAGATTAATCAATAATGATGTCGGAATTGTAATTACTATTAGTCATCTATATTCAAGCACCATTATTACGCAGTAATAGATTGCGAATTTGTCTCAACACGAGTACGACATTGTAGCGATTGTAGCCACTGGATAATTGAAGTAATCTTAAAAACAACATACTGAATATAAACAAGAATGCGTGAATAATGAAGCGAAAATATTTTAGACTATCGTCAAAAGGTTTAACTAAACAAAGGAAGTAACTAATCTTATAAAAACACCACAAAATAATAACACAAACACACGGTCGGACATACTTTGCAAAACTGATTGCTGTTCATAGTCACGGGCTGATGTACAGTGCTAAAAAATCATCACTGATATTCAACAAACACTGG
Organism: Hesperophylax consimilis; assembly: GCF_061612785.1. Lineage (NCBI taxonomy): Eukaryota > Metazoa > Arthropoda > Insecta > Trichoptera > Limnephilidae > Hesperophylax > Hesperophylax consimilis. The sequence goes on along the minus strand of NC_142861.1, from coordinate 4,505,039 downwards.
TCCGACTGTCATTCCGCACACAGGGCCGGCTCTGAGCCTAATAGCGCCTGGCGCGAGTAAAAATTTTACGTCCCTTGTTAAAACCAATAGACGCCTAGGAAGGTGATCACTGTAATCAATAATAATCGGATGATTTTTATTTTTGTGTCGCGCCGCGCCCTCAAAGGCGATGTATTAGAACTGAAGTTGTCAGTGTTGTTGTCAGCGCCTTGGCGCCTTAGCAATTCTGCGGCCGGAGCGGACTGCTGCAATTGCGTAATATAATAATAATAATATATTTTATTACAGGATGTGGTGAGGTTCGTGCAATCCCACACGTCCCATATTGATATTCATATTTTGTACAATAGTTATGTAAAAATGCAAAAACTGATAAAGAAAAATAAATTAGCAATTAAGGACAACTATTTAGGGCGAGGTCTTGAGTGAGCTTGGGCCCAGCGCTCACTCAGGAGTAATGCTTGGTGCTGGCTGGATGTTGGCGGAGGTCATTAGCCGCATCTTGGCTCCAGTGACCCGGTGTCTCATCAAGCCGGAAATTCTATTCAGGCCTAATTCCGTGAACATCGATGCGCTGCTTTATTTTCTGTATACAAATATGATTCTACAGGCGTCATTATATTGGATTCGGGGTCGTTTCAAGTTCGGTAGTGACACCATATCTCACATGTATACAGGTCGGCACAGAATGCGTTGAACAGTATTTTGTTTTAACAGTATTGCTATATTTTATTTTATAGGTCTCAATTAATAATGTGTCCCAAGTATTTTACGATCGAACATATATTTATCTAGCCTTCTTGAGGTGCACGGGGAGCATCTTAATTGTGTCTGGATTTTTTCCGTTGTGGAAAGCAATCAATTCCGTCTTCTTCGGTTTGTACATCATAGTGTGCTGTTTTCCATATTCTTCACAAATATTTAGCAGTCATCTTAATCCCTTAATCGACGGAGATAGGCGGATCATGTCGTCCGCGTAGCTTATGTGGTTTATGCATATATTGTTAATACGAAAGCCCGCTCTGATTTCCAGGCGACTTGTCAACTTGTCCATGTATACATCAAACAGGATGGGGGACATACACCCTCTTTGCCTTACTCCTGACCGCAAGAATATCGGCTGGGAGTATGTACTTGCCCAACGTACAACATTTTCCTGCTGTGAGTGCCATCGGGATATTCTGTTTATATAAATATGTGTTATTATTGTTTTCGTCATTGCACCCAGTAGATGGTTGTGTTTAAGAATTGCGTTGAACAGTATGTTCAGTAGTTTGGGTATGTATCTACCTCCGTATCTTATCTGTTAAATATTTAGACCATCATGTCCCGGAGATTTACCAGCCTTAGGGCCTGTTATGGCCTTCATTTTATTACTTTCAGAGAGGTAAACGTTTTCTCCATAATATCAGGGATAGTCGGTACTTCATTTCCGGAAATATCTGCAAAGGTTTTTCTAAAAGTCTTGGAAATTTCTTCCGTGTTTGTGGACCCATCAATTTGGCTGGCAATTCGAGTTATTGGTTTAACCGGGTTGATTTTCTCCCAAAATTGGGCGAACTGTTTTGTATCGAGATATTTTACGATATCATCCATCTTTGTTTGTTCAGAAGAGCTTTGGCAATGTTTAAGAGTTATTTTGAACTATTTCCTTTTCCGTTTTCTTTCATCCGCAATGAGACCAAGTAATGGTTTTCCATTTTTAATCCACTCCATCAACGCCAATCTGGAATTTTCGTAGTTGTTCCTTGGCTTGCTAATTCCACCCGGCAATGCCACGATATGTTTTTGGTTTGCTTTGATCGTCCTCCCAACAAAATACATTATTGGCAGCCTTACTTAGGGCTTCCACGATGTAAGTGTAAATATTGTTAATGTTTTGTAAATGGTCGCATTTGTCACATATAGAATCCGAAATACAAATGGATTCGGAGTGTCTTTGTTAGATTATACTAAGTAATGCTTCTGCCACAGACGCATATTCATTGATTTTCTTATTGTTATTACTTCTCATTAAAAATAGTTGCAGGCAGATTTTCAGCAGCGATTACGCAATTGGTGATCGGACCAGTCGGTATCATAGTGTATTTTCAGAATATCTATTTTTTTCTTAAGATTATTAGTGCATATACAGTGATCGAGCCTGTTTCGATAGCTCTTGAAAACTTAGCGTCTTTGTCGGGTGAAGTTGAACGATATACGGGAACGGGATAGGTATTTGAGGATGCCACCAGAATTAAGGAAAAGTCCTACCTTGTACATGTATCTCCTTACAGCCTCCGTGGTAGCACCAAACTCACACCTAACAAGTATTTATCTTGTTATCTTGTTCCGTCACTCGATATCGACCACGAGAGAAATGCCCATGAAAGGTATGACCCGAGACGCGTATTGGTAGGTGTTAGAAATTGTACTGGCGCCGGTCAGACGAAATCCCTCTCTCCCGATGGCAAGGTGGGAACAATAGGATGTAGGTAATATAATAATTATAATTTATTAGCGTTATGCCTGAACAAGCCAGTAAGTGGTATTGTGTGCATCGATGATATACGTACGAATAAATGTCTCATTCGGTAGTATTTCAATATCGATACGATGTAACAATAACAATATAACAATGTTTTCAGAGTGTTCGTTATCTTGAATGATCGTATGTATTTTGGAAAGGAAGTTGGTGAAGACGGTAAGTTTGTTCTCATGACAAACCGGCATGTAGACAGTCAGTATGCTTATCGTCCCTCCGTTAGTGGTTATCTAAATACCAGCGATGCGGTCATCTCTATACGTTATTACTTGCCTGCAGCTTGTTCCTCCAAAATACTGCGACTCCTCTCTCGACTAGGGTCGGCCTCGTAGCGGTCCGTTTGATAAATCTACAGCAAAGGTACCCCATCCCTGAAAGCTCGGATGAATTTTGGATAGATTCAATGTTTCGTTTTGTAATTACCAAGTTTCTTGCAAAAGTATGCACATATCTATAATGAGGTTGACGTTTCTTTTAAAACTTTTGCAGTTTTTCGAAACTGTCTTAATTTTCGTTCTTTTCCATAACATTTTTTTTTCACTAAATTTACGGAAAACAGTACCAGTCGACCAAAATTCTTCGTTCCTGTAGGTTTTGAAATCCTTATTCGGCATATTCAACTTGAAAGATCCAAATTGCGTGGGATTTCGTTGCATTATTTTTTCTATTTGGATGTTACTTCCTTTTATTTTACTATTGATAAAATTTCGAATATTGCCCTCGGTTACGCTATTGTCGAACCTCGACACATAAAGCATTGTTTTTAATTCAGCTATTTTGAGGGAGTTCTCCATCGTTGTTCCAGTTTCCATAATATTTCTCGATTTTCGTAGTTTTCTTGTAATGGTTTTATAACTTTCTGTATTAAAATTAGTTGTATTTTTGCTAGATTGTATCCGTGCACCTTTAGCTGATTCATCCATACATGGGTGACGTACCTTTGGTGTCTAGTTTGACTTGTTGCTGTTGTGTGAGAGAGCTAGACGCTGCTAGTTTAGTCCATGATTGAGGGGAATGCATGACGGGTGAGGCGGCTAATGCGAAGGGGGGAGCGGGCGGGGCTATCACATTATTGCAGTGTGTATTGTCCGACTGTTATTGCAGTGTGCATTGGCGACCGTGAACTTGAGCGGTTCTTATCTCCCGCTACCATTATGGTGACCTTCAATATTTTCAAGGACGGCGATGTGTTTACGTCTTGATTTGGAACATGGCTATCATTGTTTATTTTCAGTTCATTCCTAAGGAGAGCCATTTCAGAACGCAACACTTCCAGATCCCTTCGTTTGTCATTTGTGACTGAATTGTGGTTACTTCACCCTTTAATGCCAGGAAATCTTTTAGGAGACATGTGACACCTACGTCATCAAAATTTACATTTTTTCCTATTTTACAAGCGGTAGTTTGTGTAGATTCTGGGCCACAAAGGTTGGTACAGCTTCATTCTCTGTTTCTTTCAGTTTTTTAATAATATCACATAAATTCTAACACTTCTTACCTTCGCCTTTCCTCATAATCCTGGGCTAAACTGCTTCACTGAATGTCTTTCGCAGCCTCCACTTCGTCTTCTGAGAAATGATTGGAGCATATTTGGACAGCGGTCAGTTCGTCTAAGACAGTGATGGGCAAAGTACGGCCCGCGGGCCAAGTCCGGCCCGCCAGGCTAGTCAATCCGGCCCGCGACATTGTTTTGAATAACCCTACCACAATTTACCAATTGAAAAAAATGTATTTTCTACGTAGATAGAATAGAATACTTAACGATTTCCTTCTCATTGTGTTTAAAGTACGGTATTATTGCATCTAATATTAGTTTGCACACAACCTCGCGCTTTGCAGATCGGTAGCATGGCGAATGCATGGCGATGTGAAGTGCAATGCGTGTGTTGCTCGGCTAAGTTCGGGACGAATCGGGCGTTACCATTTTCGTTTCCTCTGTTGTCAAGGTCAGTGTTCAATCGTTAAATGTTCATCAGTGTAGTTCGGACAGTCACGACGCAACGTCGCGTGGGTAGTCAGTGTCAAGTCACCTCTGCGGCTGTATGCCTGGCTTGTGTTTCTATGGTTGTGCTTTTTTGGTAGTGTTTTTGACATTTTTGATCGTTACAATGGCAAGTAAAAAACGTAAAGTTGATTCAGAATGTCATATTTTTAAAGATGAGTGGACTTGGAAATACTCGAATTGATTGAGTTGCAATGTAACACTGAATTGAAGCAACTGTTTCTCAACGTTTCCAAAATTGAGTTCTACAAGGCCTGTCAAAATCAAGTTTCCCAAACCTGAAATCTCACGCTCAGAAGATAATTGCGATGTTTGCATCTTCCTACATCTGTGAACAGGTGTTTTCTACTATGAAGCTTCGCAAAAACAGTGTTAGAAACCGATGGACTGACCACCATTTAGCTTCACTGCTGCGAATCAGCTCATCCCAGTTTTTACCAGATTATGATAAACTTTTAGAAGCTCAGCCACAGTTTCATCTGTCACATACGCCTTCATACTCTTCTAAAGAATAATCAATTTTTGTTACTTTTTTACCATTTTAGCATATAGTGTACTCAATATTATGCATGATGTAAAAATTTAAAAATAAAGTACTTATATCACTTATAAAAAAATATTTTACTAATTTTTTTTTCCGGCCCGCCTAGATAATTTTTTATTTTGTCTGGCCCTTTCCTTAAAAAGTTTGCCCATCTCTGGTCTAAGACATCGATTTTGTTTTAAAGAAACGTTATTAGTCCATTAATAATTAATGTATTACTTTTTTTCGTAATATTCATATTGTTTTGGTAAGCGGCGGCAGCGTATGCAATTCGATCCTGCGCACGAGCAGACTCGAACCAATTTTGAGATTGGCTTGGCCGAAACATAATCTCAAAATCTGCAGCGAAATAAGTCCCTGTACACAGTTTCCTATTTTTATCATTTAATATGCCATTTCTGTAATGTTTGTTAGTCATTCTTCTAGAATCTTCTGTAAGTTTTCGTTTGTCTGTATCGTTTTCTCTCATTAACTTTATTTAAAAAAAAATTTACTTCGATGTAACTGTACTTTAAAAAAAATATTAAAGACCCCGCTTGATAGGTGAATGCACTAAATAAATAATAATAAAAAACATTAAATATACCTAGGGTATTAAGGTACCTACGTACTTGTATTGTAGTTTTTTTTCAACTTAAAACAATTTTTGGTTGAAAAATTAGTTGCAAAACAAATGCTGAATTAGTATTTTAAATTACTTTTATTTGGATAAACATAGGTACAATAAATATTTTCATTTCATAGCGAAACCATTTTTCTAACTTACATTCATAACATATTCATTTCAATGTCATTCCAGAGGCAAAAAATACAATATCGTTTATTAGCCAATGCCTCTGGAACAAGCAATTAAATAAACCGTTGTACACCTCCAATTCTTAATTATATTATTTTAATTCCATTACATTCTTAAATCGAACTAGTTCCTAACATACAAAGTTGATAAAACTAACTTCCAATCTCAATAGTTAAATTTAAATGCATGAAAATTATTGAATATTAATTTATCTTCGCAACATTTTGTATTTTTTACTTAATTTTATTATTTTGTGATAAGTTTTGATGTCAATGTTGTGTGTGAACAGTTAGAAAATATTTAAAATATGTATGAATATTTGTTACTTAAAACAAATCCATTGATTATTTTAAATCGCCAATATTTGGCATCAAATCTTTTTTTACGAATTTCTTCTCTTCATATTCCTTCAGAAAAATTCAGAATTGTTATGTTCCGAAATAATGATAGAAATTCATATGCGTTTAAAGTTTTCTGATCGAAACATTTATGAATTCGAATCATTTGATTTAGTAAAAATATAAACGAATGATCACTAAAAGTTTATGAAACTCGTTTCGTGAGGCCCTTTTCACATTGGGAGTAAAAAAACTCCCGGCGTCTAGCCAACGACAACCGCTGCAACAACAATGACGAACATTGGCGATACTTTTTGAGACTGTCATGGCGTCTGTTTGATATAAAATGCCCAAATGGTCCATTTAAATTAGTTTGAACTACATGTTCATTCGAATCTAAACATTTGAATAATAGAAAATCGAAATGTGAACATGTAATGATGTTATATGATGCCTAAAAAGATTCATCTTTAGATATACTGGTAAATTTTACTGTAAAATTGTGACGTGATTTGTTTTCTGACTCTTATTATTATGAAACTAGATTAAATACTAATAGACTGAAGTGTTTATACGAATGCGTCAGTTCCCGCATCGTGGCTACCATAAAGGAAGTCATACATGGACGCCGCCAGTTCCTCATTGTCCATTTCCTTGGTATTTTTATCGGAATCATCTCCATCCAACTTCATCCCCCTTCCTGCTCTGGACAGGGTGCGGAAGTCAGTCTCTGTGTCCAGTTCTTCTTCCCCTCCGAACTTATCGCGGACATCCTTCATGATGCACGCTTCCAACTTCTTGTGCTGAGAACAAATACACAGTTTTTTATATTATATTGTTGAAAATAATTGTAAGATCGCCGATGCATTAGAGTATAAAATAACACATCAATGTCCATGGCTTTCCACGCAGTGCAGGGCTGCGGAGAGTGCAGGAGTCTTGTCCACCAGGGAAATTGGAATAGGAGTCATGATCATCAGTCTTAAATAATCTTAAATAATACAAGGAAGTAGGTGATTAAAGGGCATGAAAGAAGCTTAAATGACCAAGGGCATAGCTATAGCATTCACATGATGAGGGGTTCCACTCTAAGTTGGGGGGGGGGGTTCAGCAAGGGAAAAATGAGGGAGGGTTGGAAAATTTATTATAAACTTTTTTGGGACCTCTAGTTACCAGAACTTATGAATGTAATCTACAAGTACTATTTTATATTTTTCCTACGCAATACTATTTATTAATTTTCGGGAAATCGACAGTTTACATTTATTTCAGTTTGTACATAAGTATTATACAGCCAAAATAAAAACAATTATGGATTTCCTCCTTGTGACTTCCTACCTCTACTGATACAGCATAATAAGGAATAAATAATTTAAATTTGTAAGAAAGGAATATGAAATTAAAATTTTATACGAAACAAAAGATTATGTAAAACGAAAAATTTAGAAAACTAAACATTTATAAATACATTAATAGCCATGGAGAGAGGTTGTAGATATAAATCAAATCATAATAGAAACATAAAAGACATAACATTATTCACAAACCATCAGAGAAATATTCTTTTATGGATCTCTTGTATTTGGTAAGTCGTAACTGAAAATATCCACCTTGGATAATACGCTATTGTAATTATTGCGTAGTCTGTTCAGGCAATAATTCTGCTTAGAGTTACTGAGAGAGGCGACTGGATCAAAACGATAGATTTTTTCCTCGGCTTTAGTTAAAAGTGGGTAATGTATTTAAACAGTTGCAACTTTCTAGGGTCTTTCAAAGTAATCATTTTTTACTGCACTGACACTCGAGTTAAATGGGATAAATATATTATATCCCTACCTTATAACACCTGAAGAAGAACATAGGCTTCAGAAGTTCTCTGGAAAGGGGTGAAGAATTTTTCTTTGACTCTGGCACGCATTGCTGCAAGGAAACATAAAAAACAATGAGTATTTTATAAAACTACGCGATATCCACTACCTGCAAGATGTTATATTATGTATAAGCAATGATTTTTAAGATTTAATCTGTAAATACAATAAAAATATCGCAGTGAATGGCTTACCGAAAATTCTTGGCAGAATTGGAGGCCATCTTGGATGTCACTCTTCAGCTCATCGGATACTGGAAGGTTGGCAATTCTTTCGGCGATCTTTTCGTAATTGGGCTCCAAATTCTGAAAATTCATAAATACAACCAATCAGTACTTGTTTTCATATGGGATTGTTAACTCTATTATAAGCAATGTGTTTTTGTAGGATCTTATAGAACATGATACCATCGTAAGATTCTGTAGGCCACGAAAATTGTGGTGCGCTGGGCATGTAGAAAGAATTCCAGATGATGGGACGGCTACAAAATTATGACTGGGTTCAGACCGAGGAATAGCTGGATAGACTGTGTAGAAGAGGATTGTAGCAGGATGGGAAGGACGGAGTACTGGAGGCGAATGGCGATGAAGAATGTTTGTGGCGGAGGACAAATCCTACCCTGGGATGTAGCGCCGTGATTATGATGATTCCATAGACAAGCCCTCACATAAAATCATTAACGTATCATTTCGACGAGCTGGAAACAAACCACGTGACCATATTTTTGGCACCAGGAGAGTTCGAGAGTGCTTTGAATCGACCGCCGTTGACGCAGTTGACCACCGAAGAGCGCACATTGAAATAACCAGATCCTGCGCCGAAAAGTAAAGTTCGCTAAAGTAAGGCAACGGTTTGCAGCGCAGGTAATTGCGGAACTTGTCCGCGCAAGGTCTGAATGTTCGTTTTTAACCGAACAATCTACAAATCGGGTTTCATAGCGAGACGATAGAGACGGTGGAGTGAGTAAATTATAACACTTTTGTGAAAGTATCTAACTAAATAGTTTAACGAATTATTCGATTATGGAAATAAGCCCGAATTTTCGCTCACCCGATTTGGGAGCTTCTCACGCAGCCAGAAATTTGCGCGCTATTGTAAATAGGACTAGTGATTCGTAAGCAGATTTTATTTTCGAGGACTAAATAATAGTTATATTACATTGCACTGTGTACTGTCAGATTCATTAATTTATTGCAAGGTAGACGGTCACTCCCTCAACTTGGTTTGTTCCCCTTTCCCTGATGGGCTGGTCTATCATTTTGAATGTCTACGGATAGTTCTATCGAAGTTAGTGTTGAGGGGGGATTTCAAAATGTTACCTGGTCCAAGTATCCAAGTTCTTGCATAACGCAGGTAACATTCCTGACTTGTCCACTGGTCCTGGATGTCAATAGTTCCAGCTTCGTCCTGAAGTCCATCTCGCGCTGAAATCAAAATTACAACAATAGTTAATATGACTTAGTTTTATCATCCTGAAAAGGGAAAATACATAATTGTTTTCATTCATCAACCAAATTTCGGTCGATGACAATTTGAAGCACCGTACGGGAACTTAGTTTCTCGTTTTCACAAATCACAAGCAACCATGCAGATAATGCTATATTGCACGACTTATTTACACATATACTCGTACCTATGGTATAAATAGATTAGATTATGATTCCTTAGATTGTATGAGAACCCTCTATATTTCATAAGATAGAAGTCAATTGGAATATAATTAATCTATTTAGTCCCCTTTGTATAAAGTTCACCCTAACAGTTTAGACAGAGTTCAACACAAATTTCATAGGTACGTAAATTTTAAGATCAAAATTCTAATTGAATACATGAATTATTTATCAGTTTGATGAATCAAATGCATCAAATAACGCTGTCAGACAGGAGAATGAGTGTTATACAGAGTCATTTGAAAACATTTTATGCCTGTATTCCCACCCATTAAAACGCGTCCATAAATGGCCTTGCCCGATACGACGAAAACATACGTACCACATATAAAAAACCTAAACAAATCCTTCGTAAAGTTTAACCTCCCCATATTGCAGCCATGTCCCTATGCAAATAATTTTTCACAAACAACCAAATAAACAAATCTTTAATAAAACCATTATTTTAAAATCGTGATGAAAGAGAAAGGGGCCTTTTTGGCCCGTAGCTCTGTATGCCAATAATTCAAAAAGTCAAAAAGCCTTTTTACCAAAGAACAGGAAAGGTTGGACACTGGAACTGTTAGCACGTTTGAGAATGTATCCAAAATTTAATTAACTCACCGATGCCCTGTTTCCAAAGAACGGGTAAGGCTGCACGAATCCTCCTTGATACCCGCCCTGATAGGGTTGTCCCCAGGGCTGCAGGTAGGACTGCGCCTGTTGAAACATCTGCGGCTGGAACGGTGACTGCGACTGGAACTGCGCCTGCGACTGGAACGGTGACTGCTGCTGGAACGGTGACTGCTGTGTGTAGGGCACGCCTCCGAATTGAGGGCGGTAGGCGTAATTGGACACGGGGTAGTTTTGAATTGGCTGGAAACAAAAACTAACTTAATTTTCATTCGTTACTTTAGCTAGACCGCAAGCGAAAGACTGTGCGTAGACGCACGTCACTTGCCATGCGCAGAAAGGGCGTGATTTATTACTAATTCGCTAGCGTTCGTTGGTGGATTGATGGGGTCCCCAATAGGTTGTGCAATAGGATTCAACAGTAAACTATAAGCAGGGCCAGCCCTGTGCCAAACGGCGTCTGGCGCTAGTAAAAACCTCAAGGGGGCTGTGTTAGGTATTATCAGCGCCTTGGCTAGTTGATTCCTTGGCGACTTGGCAAGTCGCCAAGGATTCAATTGCGCCTGCACAGGGCCGGCCCTAGCTATAAGAAGTTTTCAGAAGTGCAAGATTTTTTTAATTTAATTTAATACTTATACGTATTTTTAATACAATCATTATTACCTACGTGTTCGCAGTGTATTATAAACTAAAAAAATCATAATATCCTATCCTCACCATAAAAAGAGACAAAAATCTTGTGTTTTTATGTAATAAAATTATGTCAAAATAAAAGAAAATAAGGGAAAAGGGAGATTTTTAATAGTAACAATATTTATATTTTTTTGATGATTTAATCGCACTTGAGGTTATTTTTCACTGAAACAGTGCAGTAAAAGTGACAGATCATAATATCTATGAAGTCAAAATAAATCTCTGTAAGATTGTGGATCTAATGCGATTACAAAATTAATTAATAATTGTGAAAGTCTAATTTTAACCAATTAACGCCAGCGGTACTGTATCTCGGATACCGTATGGATAACATCACTATCTCTGATACCGTATGGTATCGTATCGTACCGTATGGTATCCGAGATAGTGATGTTATATTTGTCGTCACCATCTTGAAACATTTGACGGGAGGTATCTTGGGATTTGGTCTCTTTAGTGTATCAGAGGTGTGTGAAGACACCTACGAGTCAATTTCTCTTATAAATTTTGTGTGCCCGAAAACGTGGACCTAAAATTTTTAGAATTATCGATTAACTCTAATGGTTACGATTATTTGAATAATGACTACGACTATTCATAATAAATAAAATATTTAAATTATGACGTTAACAAAATAAGGTATCAAAGTGGCGGGATACCATATGGTATCGGTTGGAGGTAAAGTTAGCAAAAATATTTGTTTTTTAAGATAACATTTTTATTTCCACTATCTGAAAACACAGATAGATGACATTATGAATGAAAACATCGATATAGCAAGGATTCTGCTGATAAAGTCGAACGAGTCTTCTAACAAGTTGGGTTGAAAACTCTGTTTTCACGATTGCTTTACAAGTCGTGGAATGCTTTCTACCGGAATCGTCTGACTGGTTTCTCTAAAGGATAAACGCTATTTCAGGTGTAGCGTCAATACGATATATTCCATATTTCAGAAGGTATGCAGGACTAGTGCAATGCGATATATTCCATATTTCGGAAGGTATGCAGAGATAGTGAAAATATGGGTGGAACTGATCTAACGGACAAAGGTGTCTCAAATTATCGAATTAGCATCCGTAGTAAGAAATGATACAGGGTAATTAATGTATGGATAGTGAATATTGCTCACGATTCGTGGTTTTTATACGGAAAAATCCCAATGAAGTATCAAATCTGGAATTTCGTAGAGAACTCGCTCAAATTTATCTTACGCGATTTGGTACCATTTCCTGTGTATTCCTTGTTATTCCAAGTAGTATCTCACTAAATCATTATAGGTTATAGTGTAAGTGCAAAAATTTCTAAGATTGTTATCATTTAAACGTGGACTAAGTGCCGTACTACAGTCTTATGAGGAACGACTCCAATGCTTTAACTTTACGACCCTGGATGAAAGAAGACAATTTGCTGACTTAATATGTCTATTATGTCTTTATCGGCGATTATAATATTGTAAAAAACTTGAAAATATATTGTTTTAAGATATGAGATTATTGCGCTTGTTACTTGTTAATAAATTTTTGCACCAATTGCACCCAAATCCACCGAGCGATACTGTATGGTAGCACCCATTATTTCAGTAAAAAAAATAACTTTCAAAAATCTTACAAAAATACCATAATAATACCTAGATTCAATAAAAAAAGTTATCTGGGCAGTAGTGAATTAAGTAAGAACTTATGAAAAATATTCCTAACTAATACAGAAAACTCTTGAACGGTGAGCACGGGCATTGTATAGATTTTTTTCATCTATATTTTTAGCAAGTAACGTAATTTCCATAGTAAGAAAAGATTTAAAAGGGAGACAAAACGCCATACTGTTTTTTTCTGTAGTAGGTAGATACTTTTTAAAGTACATATAAATGTATTATTATAAAAATTGATTTCCAAAAAAGATTTCTGAAATCTTCGAAACCGGTTAGTAAAATTAAACAAATTCATTGTGAGCCGTGGCGGTTTGAAATATTTACCATTTATAATTCAGAATAAGTGATATTTAAAAATTACATTTTACAATTCTTTCCAAATTTGTCAATAAGTCCGCGAGTTTATGCTTTCAGCATAAGAAGTAATAAATATTTGAGAACCACTGGAAACAAACAAACAGAGAGCCAAGATTCCCAAATTAAAACGCTTATTATTATCTGAGGAAACAAGAAACAATGGATATTATTTCATTATTATTTTACCAATTACGTTATATTTTATTATACCGCCCACTCTAATGTATTTTACTGATAAGGTATACTTTAGCAATACCTATACACATAGATGGTCATACAGCATAAAATTATACTTACGCGAATCGGATTAGTTATAAAGTCATATAAAACGGAATTATTTATTTTTCGAGTATACTTATAAAATTCCTGTTGCTCAATAAGGATAATATAGATACTGATGTGTAAAATTGACACAACTAACTCGAGCCTCTTTAGCTCAGTGGTAGAGCACTGGTCTCGTAAACCAGGGGTCGTGAGTTCAATCCTCACAGGAGGCACAGGTATTCTTTTTTATCCCGGCTTTCGTTCATATTTGAAATTGTAAAAAACATAGATTTTACATATAAAAAAATAAATTTGAAAAATAAAGCAATAATAAAAACAAATTTAAATAAAACTGTAAGCAATTTTGAGAATAATTAAATTTTGAAGCTCTTATTTGTCTAGCAATGTTTCTGGAGCCGGAATTATTTTTAATTCAGGCCATAATTAATTATATTAAAAAACGATATCTTAACACTGGTGCTTTAAAATGAGCATTTTTCGAAGACAATAAAATTGGCAAGATTTATTTTGTAATATTTTTTTAACTTTATTACTTTCTGATGAGAAAATTTTTCACAAAATGCATGCATCATAATGCACCTTTAGTTGGCTTTTTCACGTTTTTGGACTGGTTCAGATCTGTTGAGTCAGTGATTTTTTAAAATTACATTTTTTAATTTTGTTTTTTTGCATACCTGTGGTATCCTAACGGCCGAAAAAATCGCTTGCTGCAACTTTTGCGTATCCAATGTTGGAGTTTGAATTTGCTCCATATTATTTTCTTGCTGCGATCCCGCCACCTGTCCGAGAGAATTATCCCCACTCTGGTTCGGGTCTTGGCTGGGGTCGCCTAGCGGCAGATAGCCGGCACTATTGCTTAGCGCCTGGATCAGAGATGGCGGTAGTCGACCCGTAAACACCTGGTTGTTGTTATTGGTGGTTGGCTTGGGTTCGGAAGAGGCCGCACATCTAGCACAGGCCGCCTTCATTTCTTGCCTTATTTCTTTTACAACCTCTGCGCCGAAACAGCTCTCGTAAATCTAGAATAAAAAAGCAAAAGGTTCAATGATTAGTAAACAGCTGATCAGATGGAATGTTGTCATTTTCTGGGGTCTAGCACGATCAATTTGATAACTTCACAATATTGGAACGATAGATTTAACTTCTAGTTAAAGAAGACTAGTTTTAAAGATTTGCATACCTTCATCATGGCATATTTCTTGAGGAACCTGTCATCACTGCTTCCAAAGGCAGTCACAGCGACCACCAGCCCGAGGAGTAACGCAGCGCTTGTCAACCGCATCTGTTGAAGAAGAAAATGTATTGTTAACAACTGGACTCTTATTCGGACGGTATTCAAATTTTTTAAAGTTTCCTTGGAGGTTGTAGCTACATACTACACACTCTTTCTCAAAAATAAGCTGTAACAACAGAGCTCTCAGCGGCAGCATCGTGTTATTCCACTTGTAAAGGCGCCAAAATTGAAGCTAGTCAAGGCGCCATTGGTTTTGGGCCGCGGCTGTCTGAGGAGAGGTACGATAAAAATACAGAGTACAAAGGGTGCTTATAGGTTACATTCTATTTTTTCCAGCTAACCAAACAAATACACATTATATTACATAACCCAACAATTACATGTTAACAAATGTATGTAAAAAATAAAATAAAAACATAGGTATTTAATTCATGTAAGGTATTCATTTAAGGTGTAGTGACAATTGTTTAAAAGAAATGTTTTTAATGATGATTTAAATTTGAGTATGTCGGTTATTTGTTTGATGCTACGTGGAAGGTTGTTATATACTTATGGCCATGTAGTGTGGTCCTTTTTGAAATATAGTTTTGTTTGCTTTTGGGATTAATAAGTTTTCTGTGAACCTTGTAGCGTGTTTATGTGTTGAGTTTTTTTGTGGGAACTTTTCTGGAGATGATCGAACTAACAGGCATAACTCCATTATATATATTATGTCCGTCACTGTCAGAAGTTTGAGATTTTTTAAAATTGGTCTACATGAATCCCGGTGATCAGAGTTTGTAATTTTTCGTAGGCACTTCTTTTGGATGATAAAAACATCTTTGGCGTTTTTTTTTTTTTTTTTTATTATCAATATAAAGTTTCTTTTACAGGTTTTTTTTTCGATGTCTGTCTCACTAGGATAAACCTGTGTCGAGACAGACGTATTTGATACATTAAAAATGTTTACATATTTTTTGATACATTAAATATTTCACTACATTAAATGACATTGTGAAAAAGATAGAAAATAATAATAAATGATACATTTGTTAATCAGCATCTAGTTGGAGTACATACTTATGTAGGGATTTTTATAAAAAAATTTATCATGGATCTGTCTTGGCTGATGATCCAAGATTTGATGTCTGTTTTATATTTCAGAAAAAAATCGTTCAGTCTAATGGCTAGTGGGAGAGCATTATATAGCCTTGTTGCAAAATATCTAAAGTTTCTCTGGCCAAAAGTTGTTTTAGCGAAAGGGATTTGTAAGAAATTATGTCCTTTTGTCCTAGTATCACGAGCAGTTTGGATATTGTCAAAAGTAGTTTTGTGTTTGAAGAGGTATGTTAGTATGTTTTTGGCATAAAGTTGCCTAATGTCCATAAAACAGATTTTCCTAAAGATTTCATCCGAACTGCTTGTGATTGGTAGTTTGAGGATAATCTTTATTATAAGTTTCTGAGCTTTAGATATTGGATTAATGGCGGCAGCGTTTGCTCCTCCCCATGCTATGATACCATACTCTATTAAAGATTGACAAAGTGCATAGTAGATTGTTTTGAGCTGGCTTAGGTTGAGAAAGTTGCGAGTTTGTCTAAAAAAATAAATGAATTTTCTAAGTTTGTTTGCTGTAGAGGTTATATGTTCTTTCCACTTTAAATTGCTATCAAAAATAATACCTAAGTATTTAATTTTAGTTACCTGTTCTAAATAAGGGCAATCACATATTATCGGATTTGTCAGGTTGCAAGCACAAATTTTAATTTGATTTTCTGGGTTTCTTAAGGAAGGATTAATACTAAATTCAATGTATTTAGTTTTGGTCACATTCATTGTTAGTGTATTATTGTTTAACCATCTTTTAACCACAGTTATGCCCCTGTTAGCTTTTATGTATACATCATTCCAATTGCTTGATTTGAAGAGGAGAATCGTATCATCAGCGAAACTTACAATTTTGGCATCTATTTGAAGATTACATAATTCATTTATGTATATTAAGAACAGGGTAGGACCTAAAACACTTCCTTGAGGCACGCCGTAGCTAATTGGTAATTGATTGCTATTGCAGTTGTTGATTTTCACACTTTGCTTTCGGTTTGACAGGTAATCGCTAATAATAGTAAGTTCATCACCATTTATACCAATATTAGATAGTTTTTGTAAAAGTTTAGAGTGAGAGATAGTATCGAATGCTTTGCACAGGTCTAAGAATATTGATATGCATTTTGATCCCTTGTCTAAGTTTTCATTTAGAAAATCGGTAACTGTTGCCAGGGCTTCGGAGGTGCCTTTATTTTTCCTGAATCCAAACTGGTTGAGTGATAGTATGTTATTTTGTTCAAGGTATTCAATTAGTTGATTATTAATAGTTTTTTCAAAGACTTTAGATAGTGAATTTAGTAATGTAATTGGACGATAGTTCGTTATGTCCGCTCTAGAGCCTCCTTTATGTATTGGGATTATGATTCCGTGTTTTAGATTGTCGGGGAATCGGCCTTTTAGGATGCTTAGGTTAATAAGATTTGTTAAGGGAGTGGTTATTTCTGATACAAGTTTTTTTAAGGCAATATTTGATATATCGTCCAAGCCAGTTGAAGACGAGTTTTTTAATGAGTTTATGATCAATCTAGTATCTTCATTTGAAATTTGTTTTAGACTAAAATGCAAGTTGTTGGGCAAATTTGTATTACAGCTTAGTGAACTGGAGTTGGTATGGTTTACATCGATATTTTTTGCGAGTTGTTCACCTATTTTTGAGAAGTATTTATTTGCATGATTAACAATAATATCGGGATTACTAGAAAAACTAAATATTTTATCATTTACTTTTAGTTGTTTTAAGTCATTCGTAGGATTAGGTTGAGAGTGGGTGGCTTCTTTAAGTGTTTTCCAAAGTTTTTTAGGATCATTATTACAGTTTTCTATTTTCTGTTTGTAATATATCTCTTTAGCCTTTCTTATTATTTGGGTACAAATGTTTCTATATCTTTTATAAAAGTTTCGAAGTTGTATATCATAAGGATTGTTAATAACGTTTTTGTGGAGTTTGTTACGTTTACGGATAGATTTAATAATAGTGTGGTTAATCCATGGCTTAATTGGTAAAATATTATTTGGTATATGTTTTATAATTATGTTTGTATGTTCGTTAATGGTAGTCTGTAAGTAATTGATAAAGCACGTCCAGGCGTCTTCTGGATTTATAATGTTAAGTAATTCTGACCATGATTTACTCATCAGAGATTGACGAACACAATCATAATTGATTTGAATGATTTTTTTCTTATTTGTTGTGTTTTTATGTTTGTCTTTTCTGTTGCATGTTTGTATGGAAAGAATAGTGGTGTAGTGGTCGGTAAGTGTAGATTCATATACAATAGATATTACTGGGCAGTTGGATTTGACCATGATGTGGTCGATGCATGAAATGGAGTCTAATGTAGCACGTGTGGGAGTGTTTATGGTGCTTTGGAATCCATGGTAAGTGAGTACTTACCATGGATTTACCACTTTACATTACTGAGTTTCCCCAAAAAACTATTCCGTATTTTATCATTGAGTATACGTATCCATGGTATGGTATCGATACATACATTTCAATATGCTCCCAATCTTAACAATACTAATAAGAATCTATATTAGGTGCGAATTCAAATGGAAATTGCTGCAGTCATCTCCCTAATGGGTTTGCTGCTACAATCACGTGTTAGATTTACTGTCATCGTATACATATTAGCAATAAATACCAATTCATTATCAATGTCGCTCATCATCTCGCTGACTCATGTAGCCAGCTTTCCCAACATTGGTAGCCAACATGGCCAGTATTTATCTTTGATTTGTCAGCATAATTATTAAATTTAGGTCATAGGTCCATCTCCCATGGTTCACATTCATAATAATATGTCATATACCCCTAGTCCACATCGGGCCTATGTATTGGGCCAATGCTGTTGGCCTAAACCAAGGCTGCCCAACCCCAGGCCCGCGGGCCACAATGTGGCCCGCGAACGAATTATAAGTGGCCCACGTGAACCATTTTCAAAAAACCCGCCAATTTGAAAAAGTGTCGCGGGCCCGCGGTAAAACAAACAATGCAGCTTGCGCGCGGTCACCAGTGTTGCCAACGAAGGCGAAAAAATCCAACCTGTTGAACTTACTTTTTAAACAAAAATTAGTAATCACAACAACAACACACGGTGAGCACATCAAATATTCGCTCTATACAAATTAATAGAAAACCAGTGAATTTATATACTCAAAAGCAGCGAAAAGTATATTAAAACGTGGCTTCAATTGCCCAAAAGTGTAACTGGTCTTACATCTTTAAAAAGAGTGATTTTAAAGTGTCAAAAGTGAAAACAAAATAATAATTAAAAGTGACTCAGTGCAAATATCTGGAAGATTATTATTGCTACCTGCCTTGTCAAACTTACTGTCTCGCAGTGTATTGTAACTACATAAGTACTCATAGACATATTACATAGGTACTCGGAGTAAACCAACTTTTCAGGGGAGTGAAACCATTGCAGTTAAATAATTAAATAAAAATAATAACCTTTTTTCTACTTGCAATCCAATTTTTACCATAATGGATGTCGAATCATTTATAACAAATGTAGAAAATGCTGTGGCTGCATTTAATACCTGTTTAACGGATCCAGCAAATAAGTTCACGAAAGACCAAATAACAAAACTAACCCCAATTACAAGTCATTTCTTAATAGCTATTGGTAGATTGGCGCAAACGGTGTCTAATAAAACTGCTAGTCTAGAGGGTGAATTACGGGCTTATAAGGAAATCGGAATAAATATCCCAGCCCCACAAAACAACCTCGACATTTGCGAGGTAATTTCTGAAATTAATGAGCGTAGCGAAAGAGCTAAAAACATCATTCTTTGTAATATACCCGAAAGCACTGAAACGACTGCGGCCAACAAATTAATAGATGACAAAAACAAGGTAACGGTTTTAATCTCTGCTCTCGATGATACCGCAAACCGTGATATGCTACGTGTTTACCGCATTGGAAAACCAAGTGTTGAAAAACCAAGGTCCCTTAAAATAGAATTCAATAACTCCACAACATCCAGAACATTACTAAGTAAACGTCATCTTTTAAAAAACAACACAAGGATATACCCCGATGCTACAATTTTTCAACAAAAACATCTAAAAAATCTAAGAGAAGAACTGGAAAAACGAAAGACAAATGGCGAAAATGATATTACTATAAAATATGTAAACGGAAACCCTAAAATAGTGCAAACACCGCCAAAAAACGATGCAAACTCAAGATATACTACCAGAACGCGCGGGGACTACGCACCAAATTAAATGAACTACGTTCTACAATATCGCTACACCATTACGACGTATATGTGCTGACAGAAACTTGGCTCGACTCGGAAATAAAATCAACAGAACTCGGACTCAACAACTACAAAATTTTTCGCTGCGATAGAAACTCTAAATCCAGTTCCAAAACAAGGGGAGGCGGAGTACTAATTGCAATAAAGAAGAAATTGATGTCAAGAAAACTCAAAACAAAAAATAATACACTCGAACAACTATTTGTACAAATTGATGCCACTGTAGAAAAGATAATAATTGCAACTTTATACACACCGCCACTATCTGATGCCGGAAACTATCGAAGCCACAGCGAAGACGTTGAAAATCTACTCTACAAATATCCTAACTCTAAAATTATTATTCTCGGGGATTACAACCTCCCTAACCTAAAATGGAAAACAAGTGATAGTGGTTTCATTGTTAATGAAAGTCAAAATGATCGTGCCAGTGAGATTTTAGATATGACACATTTTTTAAATCTTTTACAACATAACTTTGTATACAACATAAATGATCGCTTACTAGATCTAGCAATATCAAATTATCCTAAATTGTTCATTGAGAAATGTAATGATCCTCTGTTACCTGTTGATAACCATCACCCCCCTCTTTATATTAAGTTAAATATATGTGGCGTCGAGCCGAAACCCGTTGAAAAAACTCTCAACTACAAAAAAGCAGATTTTGAATCTATAAATTCTCATCTTTCGCATGTTGACTGGTCTTTTTTGTCTGATGTTAATACTGACGATTCCTTAGAAAATCTATATTCAATATTCTCCACCACTATCAAATCATATGTACCACTATTTACCCCTAAAAAACATACATATCCAACTTACTTCTCATCAGAACTAATAGCCTCACTACAACAAAAAAAAATACTTCATAAAAAATTCAAAAAAACTCTGAAGAAAATCGACTATACAAATTTCAGTGAAAGTAGGAAAAAATGCAAAGATCTCTCTAAAATCTGTTATAAAACATATATAAATTCTATCGAGAACATAGCCTTAAACTCGAACAATCTCTGGAAATTTATTAAAAAAATAAACAACGACAGCACAGACTATCCTCCAGAAATGCACATGGACGACAAATACGCCAACAATACGCAAGACATTGTAAATCTTTTTTCTGACTTCTTTAAAAATGTTTATGATGATGAAACACTAGAAGAAAATATTCCTTCATACACATTAAAAAAAACCACACATTTAATAGACTGCTACATCACCGAAGAATCTTGCAAAAAAAAATTAAATTCCTTAGACATAAACAAGTCTGCAGGCCCGGACACCATCCCGCCAATTTTCCTAAAACAGTGCTCCTCCGTATTGTCTAAACCACTAACCATTTTATTTAACCACCTACTATCCTCTGGATATTTTCCCGTCTACTGGAAATCCAGCTATATTATTCCAATATTTAAAAAAGGTGACGAGACTGACATTTCAAACTATCGACCAATATGCATACAATCTGTATTACCTAAAATCTTTGAATCTTTAGTTTTGGAAGAAATATATCCTACACTAACAAAATTAATAAATGACAAACAACATGGCTTCATTAGAGGTAGATCAACTACAACAAATTTACTACTGTTTCAAAACTATATATTGGAGTCTTTTTCTAAAAATAAACAAGTTGACTGTATATATACTGATTTTTCGAAAGCCTTTGATAAAGTGTCTCACAAAGTACTGATCCAAAAACTTCATGCTATAGGAATCAGAGCAAATATGTTAAGCTGGTTAAGTAGCTACATATCTGGTAGAACTTTACTTGTTAAAATAAAATCTTTTTTATCTAAACCATTTTTGGCCACTAGTGGCGTACCGCAAGGTAGTCATCTTGGCCCAATTTTATTTATTGTTTTTATAAATGACATAGTCAACTGCTTTGAAAATGTCAATGTACTGCTATTCGCCGACGATGTTAAATTATATAAAGAAATAACCTCATTAAACGACTGTCAAGTTCTTCAATCTAATATAGACATGCTAAATAAGTGGTGTTCACAAAACAATTTATATTTAAATGTAGAAAAATGCAAAATTTTGACCTTTTCCAGAAAAAAAACATCACAATTTTTTGGCTATTCAATAAATAAAACAAATTTAGAAAGAGTAAAGGAAATGCGAGATCTTGGCATAATAATGGATGAGAAACTAGACTTTACGGCCCACATTCAACAAACTGTGAATAAGGGTATGAAAACATTAGGTTTTATATTAAGAACAATTAAAAACTTTAAATCTTTACAAATCATAAAACTATTGTACATATCCCTTGTTAGAAGCCTGATAGAACATAACTCCATAGTTTGGTCACCCTTCTACAATGTACATATTCATAATGTTGAAAGAATTCAAAGAAAATTTCTACGCTTCGTCAATTTTAAACTTAACATCCCTTTAGAACACATAAATTACCAGTCATTATTGAATCATTTAAATATTCCGACATTAGAAAACAGAAGAAAAATAAACGACCTAACCTTTTTATTAAAATTATTGAACTCTAAATTCGATTGTTGTGAACTCCTGCATTTAATAAATCTACACATACCTACACGAACAACTAGGCAAATATCAACATTTTACATACATACATCTCATTCCAACTATAGTTTTCACTCTCCAATACAACGTTTACACAGTCTTGGTAACAAATACTTAAATAATATAAATGTATTTGACAATAATTTGAACTTGGCCAACTTTAAACGGAGTATGTGCGAACTATTTTTACATACTTTGTAAACTATTGTTATCAACTAATTTTATACCTTCTTATTAACATTATCGTTGATTTGGAGGATTTTGGCAAATTTTATATTTTTTGTCGCACTTATTTGCACTCTATCATACCTAATTTTTTAAACTCTTATATTTTATGTAACCTATATTTTGCTAAATCTGACATTTTTATATGTAATCTATATGTATTTTTTTTATATAAAATGTATAACTAAAAAAATAAAGATGTACATTATTATATGTAAAAGCCCTATGGGCGTTTAAATGAAATAAAATAAAATAAAATAAAAATACACCGGTTTTTCATATAATATTTTTTGCGTCAATTTTGAATCTTATGGATGAATGAAATGGAATCTTGTAGCCACCCTCCCCCCCCCATGGAATTCGAAAAGTTGTGGGGAATCACATATGATGTTTTTGGGTGCGCGGAATTTTTTCTCAGCGAAGTTCCGTAACAACCCCCCCCCCCATGGATTTCAAATATTTTGTGGGGAGCACTCATTTTGATTTTTTTTTTTGGGGAATTATGTTTTATAGAAATTCTCTAACAACCCCCCCCCCCCATGGAAATAGGAACCGTCAGGTATTCAGTGGCCCGCCAGTGATTCAAAATCGTCAATTTCGCCCAACTGTTAAAAAGGTTGGGCAGCCTTGGCCTAAACCCACGGCACTACTTGGCCGGCCAACCCGATTATTGTCGATCTTCGTTCACACGTCAAAGAATCTTGGTGCCAACCCGCCAACAGTGATCACGTCGGCGCGTGAACTCGTTGTGAACGCTGTTAGAGGTTTAGCGCCAACGTTGACCCAATGCGTTATTGATAAAAACTGTGTTTTATAAAACGATATTTGGTAATAACGTAAGCCTCATAAACATCATCTATGAAAATTCCTCAATTCCCGTATATGTGCGCAGTAAAACGCATAATTCCATAATATCAAGAATCTTATCTAATTACGCGGATTTCACAAAGAACGTGGACTCTATTTGTATATCTCTATGTTTACATATTAATTCTTTCTTACAAATAAATAAATTACCCCTTAGAAGTTAAAATATTTGGTTGTATGTATTTTTGGATGAATAATGATGGTAAAATAAACATAAATATTGTAAATATTGCTTGAAATTAATACATTGTCAAAGGAGATAGGAAAAGGAATATAGGATAAGGATAGGAGATGCTCCCTATACTATCCATACTAAAACATTATTTTATGACCGTACGCATTTCTTTGGTTCGGTATTTCTGAAGGTTATTAATAAGAATGCAGATATTTTGAAAGTATGTATATGTGCACAATATTTTTTGTTGTGTCAGTAGAAACGAAGGCGGGTCGCCGCTGTGCGCGAGTACAATTTGCTGTAGTACACGGGGAAAATGAGCATGGCAATTGCAATGGCAATGGCAATGGCAATGGCAATGGCAATGGCAATGGCAATGGCAATGGCAATGGCAATGGCAATGGCAATGGCAATGGCAATGGCAATGGCAATGGCAATGGCAATGGCAATGGCAATGGCAATGGCAATGGCAATGGCAATGGCAATGGCAATGGCAATGGCAATGGCAATGGCAATGGCAATGGCAATGGTAATGGCAATGGCAATGGCAATGGCAATGGCAATGGCAATGGCAATGGCAATGGCAATGGCAATGGCAATGGCAATGGCAATGGCAATGGCAATGGCAATGGCAATGGCAATGGCAATGGCAATGGCAATAGCAATGGCAATGGCAATGGCAATGGCAATGGCAATGGCAATGGCAATGGCTTGGCAATGGCAATGGCAATGGCTTGGCAATGGCTTGGCAATGTCAATGGCTTGGCAATGTCAATGGCTTGGCAATGGCAATGGCAATGGCTTGGCAATGGCTTGGCAATGTCAATGGCTTGGCAATGGCAATGGCAATGGCAATGGCAATGGCAATGGCAATGGCAATGGCAATGGCAATGGCAATGGCAATGGCAATGGCAATGGCAATGGCAATGGCAATGGCAATGGCAATGGCAATGGCAATGGCAATGGCAATGGCAATGGCAATGGCAATGGCAATGGCAATGGCAATGGCAATAGCAATGGCAATGGCAATGGCAATGGCAATGGCAATGGCAATGGCAATGGCTTGGCAATGGCAATGGCAATGGCTTGGCAATGGCTTGGCAATGTCAATGGCTTGGCAATGTCAATGGCTTGGCAATGGCAATGGCAATGGCTTGGCAATGGCTTGGCAATGTCAATGGCTTGGCAATGGCAATGGCTATGGCAATGGCAATGGCTTGGCAATGGCTTGGCAATGGCAATGGCAATGGCAATTGCAATGACAATGGCAATGGCAAAAAAAAAGTTAATCAAGTGAAACTGTCACAGATAATCTTAACTATAGTGTTTGTATTTTTTTAAATTGTTTCCTTTATGCGTTCATACATTCATACTATTGAAAAGTATTACGTTCGTTATCGAAAAAAAATTTTTTTTGTAGTTTACATTTGTATTTCTTATTAAGTAATTTATTTTTAATTTTTTTTATTCTACTCAAGCGAATCGATAGGAAAACTTTCAATTTATCTAAAGCATATTTTTTGGTATTCATAATGTACACCAATTCGTTATAAGGATTAATCAAAATAGTGATTTGGCATTAAACTTCGCCTTAATAAATTAGCAATACTCATTTTTCTCCGTGTTTGGATGAACGATGTTGGTGACACTTTCATAATAATAGTTATAATGATTTGTGGTCCCTTGTTTTTATTGTTTATGGTTGGCCACTTCTTGTGAACCACCGGGTCAACAGCACCAGTGAGTCTGTAATGGCCAAAGGTCTCCCCAGATCATAGTAATAAAAGCTGCATATACTGGATATACTGGATGATCCCACGCTGATCGTCAGATGAGAATTTGATTAGAGTCATTAATAACGAACATACGTGAATCATTATACTATTATCTTCTAGTAAGAACTTTCCCTGTGGGTTCGAACTCACACAGTGCCGGCCCTGAGTCAAACGGAGCCTGACGATGGTAAAAACCCATTAAAAACCTCAATGGTGATTTTAGGTATTATCAGCGCCTTGGCAAGTCGGCGCCCGGAGCGGACTTCTCCAATTGGGATCACAGGGCAGACCCTCAACCTACATAACGAAATTTTAAGAAGAAGCTACAAGCCAAAAATTTGTATATTCTTGGTATACCTTATATTTTATATTGTAGGTAATAGGCATTAAAATCGCTTGACAAACGGAGTATAAACGTTAGATTTCAAGCACAAAACTGGTTTTTATTTATTTTGTAAATAATTTTATAAGAGAGCAAAAAAGTTAATCAAGTGAAACTGTCACAGATAATCTTGGCTATAATACTGTACTTTTAAAAAGTTGTTACCTTTATGCTTTCATACATTTCTATTTTTAAAAAATAATTTAGTAGTTTACATTTATATTTTTTATTGAGTAATTGATTTTTCTATTTGTATTCTACTCAAGCGAAACGATAGGAAAACCTTCAATTTATCTGAAGCATATTTTTTGGTATTTATAAAGTATACCAATTCGTTATAAAGATTAATCAAAATAGTGATTTACCATTAAGCTTCGCCTTAATGAAAATTATGTTTATTTTAGGGTTTATGCATAACATACTTATGTACATTATTACAAAAGCTCCATTGGGATGTTATTATTGTACATTACTGTAATATTATTGTTTATAATATGCTTTATGGGATATGTAGGATAGCACAAACCTTCCCACATTCCAGAATAAACACATTATTACCCAGGAAACCTTGTCTTACCGGGATAGCGTCTTAACCACTCGACCATTGGGATCTAATTATTAAACGTCATATTTAAAATTCAGAATTAACAATATCATCTTGCAACAAATTTTTCTCATATTTTTGGCAGATTTTTTCCTTTTTAAATATTGCAGACAAATCATTGAAGACAATATTAGCCACTCTCAAACGAAAATTTAGAGATAAAAAAAGCAGAAAAAAATACGGTCGCATGTTCATATTCTTAATGCATTTTTTATTGGCTGCTATCCTGATGTATGATCGCAAGTTTCTTCCTAAACTACATGCAATTTAGATTAGTGTCTTGGATAAATATTTCAATTTTTATTTTAGTGTGCGACATCTATTGACTTTTCTGCAAGAAATGGAATGATGGATGGATGGATGGAAAAATGGATAATTGAAGGATAAATATATATTTTTTTTATTTTTGGAATAAAACTTGAGTAAAACTAAAATTGTAATATTTGATCATTGAAGAATGTGGGGTCGAATTAGCCCAGTGGAGTAGAGCAGAGAACCGGCAAGGCGAGGGTCCTAGGTTCAAATCCTAGATGCGACCGTATTTTTTTGAGATTTTTCTATATCAAAATTTTCGATTGACAGTCGCCTATTATTATTATTATATGGATATGAGAATATGTATAGTATATAGCATATACCGTTGTGCGCGAATGTCACAGCAATAACTGTTTATTATTTACTGTCTTCTAAAATTCCGCATACAACGGCAGCTATAGGTATTAATTGATTTTATTTTAATAAACTTTCAAATTTATTGTTGAAACTGTTCTTTGAATATACCCGAAATACAGAAGATGCGATAAAGGTGTTATGTTTGAGAGACAGATTTTTTTTTACTATAATGTAGACAAATTCAACATCTGCTGATCGTAGATCAGTGTTTCTCAACCAGTGTTTCTTTTAGGTTATCCAGGCGGGTTAACGCACGCTGGAGAAACTCGCATACTCACTCACTTAGCCCCTTGTCCCACGGGTCGGTAAGCAGTCGTCATAAACCGAGAAAATTAAGTTGGCTATGGTAAGTAACGGTCTGCAGCCCAGTTCGTGTGGAACTTTTCTGCGTAGGGTCTTGCAGATTTCGGTTAATGTCACATTGCGTACCGATCCGTGGGACAGCAGGCTTATATTTAATTATGAACTAGCGATATGTCACACGACACTCAATGTTCCCGTGGCTCCCGATTTTCCATTTCATCTCCATTGCCATTTCCATTGCCATTGCTATTGCCATTTCCATTGCCATTGCCATTGCCATTGCCATTGCCATTGCCATTGCCATTGCCATTGCCATTGCCATTGCCATTGCCATTGCCATTGCCATTGCCATTGCCATTGCCATTGCCATTGCCATTGCCATTGCCATTGCCATTGCCATTGCCATTGCCATTGCCATTGCCATTGCCATTGCCATTGCCATTGCCATTGCCATTGCCATTGCCATTGCCATTGCCATTGCCATTGCCATTGCCATTGCCATTGCCATTGCCATTGCCATTGCCATTGCCATTGCCATTGCCATTGCCATTGCCATTGCCATTTCGATTGCCATTGCCATTGCCATTGCCATTGCCATTTCAATTGCCTTTGCCATTTCCATTTCCATTACCATTGCCATTTCCATTTCCATTTCCATTTCCATTTCCATTTCCATTTCCATTTTCATTTCCATTGCCATTACCATTTGCATTGCCATTGCCATTTCCATTGTCATTGCCATTTCCATTGCCATTGCCATTTTCATTGCCATTGCCATTTCCATTGCCATTGCCATTGCCATTTCCATTGCCATTGCCATTGCCATTTCCATTGCCATTGCCATGAGAAATGGAGAAAATTGTATGAGAGAAACACTGTTCTCATCGTGGGGCGCTTTGCGGCGGTGAACTTTCCTTTGCTAATATTCTAACAGCACAATATTTTTGACTCCAACCAAAAAAAATCTCCTGTGGAGCTTTACCCGTTATTACCTTCTGTGAGAAGCATCGAAATTTTTAAAGCGTGAAAAGGGGGCATGGCACAAATAATAAGGTTGAGAAACACTGCCATTTTGTATTCCAAAAGCAAGTATGTTATGTTGTGTCACTATGTAACGGTCACGATGATAATATTTATTGCATAACTGTGTGTATATTTTTCCAGTAGCTCTCAGCAACGGTAGGTACGCGAATTATCTACTTTAAAAGAATGTTCTATGGTTTCTCTAAATATAATTAATAATTCTAATTCTCCGATAATTGGTAGGTTTACATATCGTATACACTGAAGACATAAACCGATATACTTGTATTATAGACGTTTTCGTGCGCCCGAATTAAGGTATTTAAAAAAAATCTAATTAGATACGAACGCCTAAAGTGGCTTCGTATCAAGTGTAGGCTCACACTCTTTAAGCCAGCTTTACACCATCTTTTTATTCATACCGATCCCCATATCGGAACCAAACAAAAAAATCTTAATTTTACTCGATCATTATGTTCATACTTACGACTTTATACAGATAGTTGTAGTTAGAGGTGAAATAATATTTTTGGATGGTGCTTAATCGACAAAAATGGCAACAACTTAAATGTAACCATAAATCACAATCACGAAAGCATCTGTCATTGAAATTCGCGTGCTGTTTCACGTATTTGGTGGTTATCTAATCGATGTTCTGTTTAACCGTTCGTAACTAGCATGTATCGTGACGTAAAACAATAAGAGGATGTCAAATAATGTCCGCCGTCTTAAACTGCACGAAAATAGGTATCAAAATAGAACACGTCCTTGGGAATAAACAAAAAGGATGGTGTAAAACGTCCATTACTTTAGTTGACTGCCAATTATCGACAGGATTGTCATACATGAATTCGGAGTGAAAAACCGAATAAAATTCCGGCTTGCGTACTAAGCTATTGCAAGAACAACATTGGAATGTTTGTTTCACATGTAACCACCATAGCAAGGCAGCATACTCGCGACCAAACTCGTGAACCCTTCTCCGCACCACGAACCTCAAAACAACCAAATGAAATACACTTTAAATGATTGGGTACACTAGTTTACATGAGTTCCTAAGACTGTTTTAAAAAACCATCATACGACTAAATTTAAATGTAACCATAAACATGAAGCCATGAACTTCAAGTGTGCAAAATTTCATCAAGAAGTATAAACATTCTACTAAGTAGTGAGAAAAATGAATGGGATGGTTTATATCATGACAGTGGCATTCCTTTTGTTTTGAATGTCAAGTGTGCAAAATTTCATCAATCTCGGAAAAAAATGTCCAATTCTATAAAAATCAAATCCATACCGCCCACCACAGACACTCTTCGTTATATAAATAGCTAATATACTTATGCATTTATTTAACATTTATAAAAAAAAAAAATTTCTATAAAATATCTATTTTAATCATTTAGTAAAACATGTTATTGTTATTTTTTTATTTGAGACACAAACAGGACATTTAAAGTACATTCTTGTACAGTATAAAATAAATGTATACACAAATATAAATGTCCCTAGACTAATGCGTCTGCAGCAATCACATTTGCACATTCACTATCAAAACAATATCATTATTTTTTTATACAAAGCTTAAAAATTACAAGACATAATAATTTTGAAAATATGTTTAAATTAGGTATATAATAGAAATATCAAACCATCAAAAAACAAACAAACAATATTTGTTTATTTTTTTTTATGTACAGAAATCGTGGAGATATCTCATGAAACAAGTTATATTATTTACGAAAATATCTATGCAAGCATGTGTTTTAGCAATATCGTTGTATGATCGAGACATTCTAGGCAAAGGATTAAAATAACCAGTGTTATTGGTAAAAATATGTTAAGGTTTCTATTGAATTTGGGCCTGGCCATTAAATTGTTTTGATGGACTATGTTACTATCTACTTGATTATTCACAATTTTGTAAAGCATTAAGAGGTCATTTATGTTTCGTCTTTTAACTAGACTGTCTTTGAAATATGTAAGTCTTTGTTCGTAACCGTCTAATAGATGGTAGACACCTGATCGATAAGACAAAATCTGTGTATATTTGATAATGAAATAATATGTTATATAATGTACGTATGACTGCCATGATACAGACACGAGCCAAGGTATATTGATCGATGGTACTCGAATAAATTATAATTTGAAAAAAAAATCAATTACTTTCAAAAAAAAAATTTAAATGCTTCTGTACGAGACTATAATATTTTATATAAATACCTCTAGCTATCAGCGTCATTATTTATAGAATTAACTGGCCACAAGCCACAAGTGTCCCGTTATATTTTAAGTACAACATATTACCTTCGACCACTTCACCTTGTTTACTTTAATACTCTCCAACATTCCTACGTGTAGACAAAATACACGTAATTATAAATTATACTTGTGGAAAAAGAAGAAAGGGGAGCCAGCCATAGACATTACAATAGATAGACTAGCCTATCAAGGAAAGGGGAACAAACCAAGTTACGCGTAATTGTTCAATGGCAACTCGTATTGTAATATCACCACTTGGTCCCTGAAAATATAATCTGCTTACAAATTGCTGGTCCATTTTACATTGCGTAAAAAACATCCCAGATCGGGTGAACAAAAGTTCGGACTAATTTTCAAAACTGATTTAATTACCTCACTTATTTTTATCGTCTACGCAATCCGATTTGATGGCGGTCCTACGCTGAAAATTCCCACAATGGACTGCGCTGCAAACCATTGCCTTAAGAGGAAGCTACAAGCCTAAAAAGGTGTATTTTCTTGGTATACCATATATTGTAGGTAATAGGCATTAAAATCACTTAACAAACGGAGTCTAGAAACCTTTGATTTCAAGCAAAAAACTGGTTTTTTTACTTATTTTGTAAATAATTTTATAAGAAAGCAAAAAAGTTAATCAAGTGAAACTGTCACAGATAATCTTAGCTATAATACGGTATTTTTTTAACGTTTTTACCTTTACGCGTCCATACATTTCTATTGAAAAAACATTTTTTTTAGAAGTTTACATTTATATTTTTTATTGAGTGATTTATTTTTTATTTGTATTCTACTCAAGCGAAACGATAGGAAAACCTTCGATTTATCTAAAGCATATTTTTGGTATTCACAATGTAAAACAATCCGTTATAAAGATTAATCAAAATAGTGAATTGGCATTAAGCTTCGCCTCAACGTCGTAGTTTATTCAAAGCATTCTCGAAAACTTCTGGTGCAAAAAAATACAGTCACGTGGTTTGCCTCCAGCTTGTCGAAATGATACCCAGATTTTATGTTAGGCAAGTTTATCAATTTTGATGTCTATGGAGGCATCCGAACATAAACCGACATAGAGCAATTATTATCGGGTATTATAAGAACCACATTATTTGGATTGCATTAACCACATAAGCCGTAAATCAGTAAATAAAAAAACTTGGATTGTTCCTATTGCAACCAATTATTATGAATAACCGTGTTTGGTTTTCTAAAATAAACAACATAAAACAAAATAGGCAATTGGTACAATTGCGATACTTGGGTTTCAGCTTATTTGGATTTACAGAGATTCATCATTTGAAGATAACTTTGGATCAACACTTGAAAGTGGACAATATTACAGAACTAGCGCGGACACGTGAAAAATCACAGGTTATTATAATTGTAGGATTAGTGAACCTGAAATTATTCATAAAAAAATATTCGGCTCGAGATCATTGGCATTAAAAAAGAAACATAGTCAATTTTAGAGGCGATAAAATATTCACCTTTCAAATGAACGCGGTTGGTAACTTTGAAAAGATGACAACATCTGTAAAAAATTTAACAAAAGAAATACAAATTTCAAATACAGAATTATTACTTAAATTAAACTAAAATTATTGAGGGATAGATTCATATGTTCCTGGACATTCCTGGACACCCCGACCCCCACATTCCTACCCACCCCTCTATACACTTTTCCCTCCCAGAACTTCCACTACATCCTTTCCTTAAAAATACCCTCCACACAGCATCCCCGAAAAAACATAGCATTTCAGCACTATTGTTATTGTATTCTACCAAAGTGCAAAAATATATCCGTTGCCGCATCTGATAAACATCATCACTATTATCAAAAGCACTAATGATCGGTAAATGATTAACACCAAAACTGGGTCAGTCCAATCATCTCTAACTATTGGGCACATTACTTTGGTTCAAAGCAAGCCTTGAATCATCAACGATAAATACATTTTTGCACTTAATCAATACTAGTCGCCAGATGCTATTGTTCAACGGAGATTCTGTGCCGATCCGTCTTTTCAAATGATTATTCATTATCGATTAGTTCCTTTAACGACTTCCCACTAACGGAAAAAAGTAGCATAGCATTTCACTGTCGGTAATTAAATCATTAGACAAGGAAGATGGGACTAATCTTCCTTGTTTATTGAATTCAGCCTTTTCTTTGTATTGTGTTATTGACCTCTAAACCTAACTCGATTTTGCAGGCTGTTGGAACAGTTTAATTATGGTCTTCGTATACCTTTTGGAATTTAAACTCCAACATTATATTATTTGACCCGAGGAAAGGCTGTTGTTTTTCAAATCAAAACCTCTTTCCACAAAACCACATCGTGTGACATTTGGAATCGGGCCGGTAACAATAACACTAAGCGATAAGGCTACAACTTCTCCGTCTGTTTTGATTTATACAAGAAAAATCATCGCCAAAAGTGTGTTTTATTTTATTTTGCAAAGTTCAGGCACAAATGTTAAAATCTTTTCTGATCATTTTCAAAACAACTTAATTTGACATATTATTCAATAAAACCATTACAGAAAATTGATTCGTAAGTAGGGAATTTTGAATTTTTAAGCAGTTTTTTTCTATTATTTTTTTCTGGGCTTATAAAAAGACTTGCTCGATTGTTTTTAATGCCAAATTGTGTTCTACTCGCAGTATTTAAAAGCGTTTATAATATTTTTAAGCCATCAAATTTTCAAACCAAAAACACACGAATTTGCATTGCTTCGTAGTGCTTCGCCTTAATTACGATATAGTACAATTATATACGAGAGAGAGAGTTTTATTTTAATTATAAAGTAAGGCGAGATTCCGAATTTTCATGATTTTATAGTCTAGTTAAGTCTATAGTTTTGAAATAACGGAAAATCATTGATATAATATAATCTCGCTTCAGCAAATTTTAAAACGTGAAGAATGAATTAATTTAGTATTAAAAAATAGTTTTGCTGGGTTGAAATTTGTGGAAAAATTGATGGCCACAAATCTACGATAGGATTTTTTTCTTTCTTTTCTTATTTTAGTTTCAACCCAAAAAACTCGTGTTGCGTTTGTTACAATATCCGGTACTCGGTGGCTACTCCAAAACTAAACGCCGAAAACCACATTAATTTAACCAATTGTTCTAAATACCATCCCTGAGAGAATTGACGCGCACAACAACCCGGTATCACACAAAGAAAAATTACTGATTAATTGAGAATCTCTTCAAATTATTCGTAATCCGGTTAAAAACGGGATTGCAGGCCCTTAACTAGTGAATCGAAAGGTTTCCTGAAAAACTTTTGGTAAAATATTAATGTATTGTCACGATGCATCGTGATGCATGCGATGTCGGAACACGACAAAAATTCAACATTTTCGTACAAGTGTATTATCAAAAGAAACGCAGGTGTATAAACGCTTGTTCCGATATTATTACAAATTTAATAAAAGTTTATCAGGAAATGGCCTGCAATTCCGATATCAACCGGATTACTAATAATTTGAAGAGATTTAAAAAAAAATCGAAATTTTTTTACCATTGGGTGCACTTTAGCTAGTATTAAATAAAAATCCATTCCGGAAGAACTGACTTGACGAATTTGAGTACAACGTGATCTTGGAAGAAAGAAAGGCCATTGAAATCAATAAATAGTTGAAATCGATGATTTGAGACAAGGCAGCAAGCGTGAAAATTATCGTCTTCAGAAATGGCACTGAAAAAATCAATTAAAGTATTCTAACAATCGAATTGGCGGATCTTTTTCTAGAATTACTTACACTCAAATCTAATTGAGCTTGTCCCTGTAAAAAAAATTGTAGCGCAAATGGACTTACAAATAATGTTGGTCAGAACTAATGAACTAACTGACAACGCGTGTTGTGGGCATTGATGTATTATATTTAGATGATACATAAAGCGAAATAATAGGTTCCGTTTTTCCGCCAACTCTCCCAATACTCAAACTAAAACTACCGATTCCGTTCTAGTGGAATCATCATCATCACGTTCTAGTGCAGAGGCTCCCAAACTTTTTTGCCCCGTAGACCACGTGCCAAATATTGCCTGCCCAACAACCGGGTGGCGGTATAGTTGCTTTAAGCAACGGGAATTTCTCTCTGTAGCTATCCCTACAGAACTGAAACTAAGTTCTTTGTCAGTGCTTATTCCGGTCAGTTCTTCTTGTCACATGATATTCGATTCTTCGACGTTGCATTTCCATAGTCAAAATATCCTGAAACTTAGTTTTGAAGTCTGTGTGAAGTGCATTCAAATGTTGAACGTCATTACCCTGGACGTTTTTCAAAAACAAGTTGGGGAACTTGGAAAATTCACGGCTTCCAATGTGCAATGTTTTGCTGGAATATATTAATTCTGACGAGAAAGGGAATGTAGGCTCTATTTATATACCCCAATTAACAACTTTACAAAATATAAAATTACAAATATGAAATAAGCAATTTCTCAGTCTATTATATTTGTGTTAGGTCTATTGTGTCATTTACGGAACTCCTAAATGTTGACTTGAGGTAAATGGGGGTCCGCTCGTATGTACCCCCATTTGAATCTCGTGGACCCCCAAATTTTTTTCTCGCTGACATAGACCCCCAGCATGCCGATATCGACCCCTGGGGGTCCATATAGACCACTTTGGGAACCTCTGTTCTAGTGGGACAAGTTTCGACGAGATATTAGTTAGCAGTAGCGCCAATTATTGTAGCTCTATGGTTGTGGGTTTGTTGTGAAAACGATTTTTCAATTCTTTCTTGAATTCTATTGGCCAGCCCAGAAGTCGATAGGTTTTATGTAAATTGGCGACACAAGTTTCCTTTCATATTTGTATTTTTTTTTGTTCGACAAGTCGATCGCCAAGAATTGCTTTTAATAAAATACTCCGACTAGAAATTTTTCGAAATCGACCGAAAATAAGCACTTCCTAGTGCTTCCTAGTAGCGCCATTTTTATGAAAAATAATCTCAAGGGCAATGTGTTAGGACTGTTAGGTGTTAGGTGTTAGGTGTTAGGTGTTAGGTGTTAGGTGTTAGGTGCTAGGTGTTAGGTGTTAGGTGTTAGGTGTTAGGTGTTAGGTGTTAGGTGTTAGGTGTTAGGTGTTAGGTGTTAGGTGTTAGGTGTTAGGTGTTAGGTGTTAGGTGTTAGGTGTTAGGTGTTAGGTGTTAGGTGTTAGGTGTTAGGTGTTAGGTGTTAGGTGTTAGGTGTTAGGTATTATCAGCGCCTTGGCAATTCGGTGCCCGGAGCAAAGGACTCGAAGCGTTACTCGCGAAGTTGCACGAGTGTGTGGGCACGCACTTCGAACTTCGGCTAACTTCGTCGAAGCGTCGAAGCGAGTAGTGTAGCTGACACTTTAAATCGAAGCACTACGAAGTAGTGTGTAGCGTAATCATGTTTTTTGGTTTAAAATTTGATGGCTTACAAATATTTGTATCTAAACGAAACACGAAACAGAACAAGACACAGAAAAAAATTAACAAGTAACGGTCGCAACTGGGAATCGAACTCTGGATCTCTGTCTCATCGGGAAAAAAGTTAACCGCCAAAAAATATTTGAGGTTAGTAAAAATTATTTGAGGATAATATTGTTCATTATGAGATCGACAAAAATGATGTGAAAAAAATCAGGTCACGATGGCCTAGTGGTTAGAGGCATTGTCCCAGTAAGACAGAGATCTTGGGTTCGTTTCCCAGTTGCGACCGTTATTTTGTATTGTCTGTGTCTTGTTCTTTTTTTCTCTTTCTGTTATCTTTTTCTTCAATGATTAAATATTACATTAATGGGTACAACTTTCAAAAGCTATTTCGTTCGATAAAATTAGTTTTATCATCTAATCAGGGGGTTCTAGCGCATTGAAATCGATAACTTTACAATGTCGGATCGATAGGCGGAATTACCGACTATTTTGCACCGATTTACCTAGCACGGTCGCACTATTGATACGCAGACCGATCTTGATAATGCAAATCGACATACGCAGGTAATACTGACGCATCTGTTTGTGAATTAACGTCA
Source organism: Hesperophylax consimilis (assembly GCF_061612785.1). Lineage (NCBI taxonomy): Eukaryota > Metazoa > Arthropoda > Insecta > Trichoptera > Limnephilidae > Hesperophylax > Hesperophylax consimilis. The sequence goes on along the minus strand of NC_142861.1, from coordinate 4,468,254 downwards.
GACGGCTATGTAAAAGTTAAAAATACTAATAAATTGACAATGTAGAATTTAAATAATAATCTTTAATCTTATAACTGGCAGTCCACGTGTACTTTTTGAAATTAAAAAGGGGGTTAAGGTCGTACACAATAATGATACGTGATCTTGTACTGATATTTATTGGGGGGCTGCTATTAAGGCGATGCACTACGTCGTGTAATATTTTAAATTGAGCCGCTATCAATAAAAACCCTTACGTAGATGGCGATAAGGTTTAAATTTCCGCTTAACACCATCCGCCTGTTTTGATTTATGCAAGAAAAAAACATGGCCAAAAAGTGCCTTTTATTTTATTTTGTGGATGTTCAGGCATAAATATTTAATTTTTTTTCCATCATTTTATAAATAACTTAATTAGCTACATTATACAATAAAATCATAACCGAAAATGGGTTCGTAAGTAGGAGATTTTGAACTTTAAAGCAGTTTTCATAGGCCTTATACATTATTTTTTTCTGAGCTTATAAAAAGATTTTTCTAAAAAATACTCGATTATTTCAAAGGCCAAGATGTATTCTACTCTTAGTATTTAATTAAAGCATCTGAAACATTTCTAGGCGACCAATTTTTCAAAACAAAAACACATGATTTTGCATTACTACGTATGGCATCGCCTTAACAAAAGAGGGACAATCCTAGTATGCATCGCCTTTTATGGCATCTCGCCAGCATGCTATCTCGCTTTTCACTTACACACATTCATACAAACACCACATTCCTCAAAGTTGGAAAGGTATCGATTGATCGCGTCTCAATCGTCCACGGATAGTGTATACGATTTCTTTCAACTCCAAGAGCTTAGTTAGTTCCACTCCATTCATTAATAAGCCAGTTATTTTGCATAACGAATGACATTATCCAAAAAGTTGTGCATATTGACAGCTTATTTGGGCTAAAAGTAACGCATTTTGTCTACTGAATCTCAGAATCATATGCTGACCGTGTTCGCATATATCGCTATCTGACATAGGGCTTTATCGATCGTCCGTGCTAGACCTCAGATCTCGTTTATTTCTTAATAGAGTGTCTTCAAGCAGGAAGCCAGAAAATTCTTTAAATCGTCAGAGAAAACCCGGAGTACAGAATGTTGTAAGAGATGTCAGATGATGTGAGATAATCACATCAAAAGGCAGGGGTCAGTTCACAGTTCTGTACAGCGCAGTTCGTGAGATCGGGGAAATGCACGCATGTTACCTTAAGAATAATTATCATGAAATAAGGAATTATGAAAGGTTCACCTTGTGTCAAGGTACGCTTTTATGGTGGGATAAAATTCACAAAAGATAACGGAGTTAAAGTTATTACTACAAGACTGTATATACAATGTTAAATAAACGTTTCATTCAACTTTAATTCGACGAGAATATTTTCTTTGTTATATTTTTAATTTGTTACTACACCTGTGAAGAATCATAAGAAAGTGGAAAGTGGGTACTTATAATATATTTACCATTCAGAAAAAATGTATTCAATTTTCTTTATATTACAATTAAACAATAATTCTTGACAAGTTATAGAGAGGATTACAAATTTAACTGTCGAATGAACATTAAAAAATCACAAATCTGTCAAAAGTTTAAGCAAAAAAACACATATTTGAATAAAAATAATGATGGTACCTAGTTTATCACTTGAATGGATTATTCTTCAATTAACTGATATTAATTATAGTAATTTCTTTTAGGGATACTATGCCGTGTTGCGCCACCTTCTTCTTTAGCCAATCTTTTTGATAGCATTACAGTGTTCTTCATCAGGGCATATGTGTAAACGAATATTGTGGTGAAGTATGTGCTACATAGATGCGATATCGTATTGCCAGCTCCAATCCTATAAGATTTGTCATTACAGCATAATTTAAAATGTTCTGCGTTTTGTTTTGGTGTAGCCATCAATTACCAGATTTCTTAATATTAAAGCGATTCTAGTGTCTTTCAATTGCCTCCGTAATTAAGCGTGTTCTTTGTGTTTTGAGTCTTCCCAGAACTTCTTCCGGGGTTTTAATTATATGTTTGGCAATAATTGCCGATTTGTCAGGATGGCAGAGTTTACGTGCTCGAAAGTGCTGTGATATCCTTTTAGAGATCGTACGTTATGTCTGGCCTACTTAAATTTTGTCACACCCGGAACATCTAAGTTTATAAACCAAGTGTCAACAAGAAACGTAGTTTTTGCAGGCCTCACAGTAAAGCTTTCTTTCTCAGTATCTTTGCTATTATACCCTTCACAGTGTGAACATAACTCTTCACTCTTCACTTGGGGTAGATGTGGCTCTTCTGATTTGCTTTATTTGTTTTACAGGGTAACCGTTCCTGTATAATGCATCGGTTAGCTTTATAAATTCTGTTCCGATTTTTGGTCCTTCACAGATTCTGGTTGCTCGGATCACCAACGTATGGATAAGTCCTATTCTCTGCACTAGGTGGTGATGCAATTCAGCATGTAGATACCGATTCGTACGAGTTGGTTTTCTATACACTGTGTGCCTTAGGCTATAATGGACACTGTAATGCTGTCCAAAACGTTGGCTTAAGACGGAGGTATTGCAACACGGTATTTTTTTTAACCTAACACAGGAGACCCAGAGGAATTTCTGGGAAGGTAAAAGGTATGAGGGTTGGCAATCTACCAAATAGGAACACATGAAAATATCCCTCCCACTACAACGCAAGGTGATGGGTCGAGAGACCAGTTGCAGAGGTTAAAGGGTCTCCCCAAAATAGCCTCGGCATAATACCCCAAAAATAAATGACTATAATTCTTTTGGCCGTGAAAATTTCAAATCGTTAAAAGTTATTATACAGCATTATTTTGTTTATTTCTCATTAAATGACACTAAATTGCGCTATATAAATGCTATGTTATTAAAAATACCGGTAAAATATCGATTTATATAATCATGAGACGTGGTAGAGATCATTAAAAAAATAATACGTAGGTGCTGTTAATTCACCGTTCCTTGGGTCAGTAATGAAGTGTGGGTCGTTTTCCTCAAATTGGTCACACTCGTATCTACTCGTGTGTGGACCAGTATTTGAGTGCATAATTCCAAAACAGGTATAATTCACCGTTAGAGTCTGAGATTTACTCGTGTGTGGGGAACGTAGCGCCTTAATATTATTGTGATACCGTTCGGATACGATTTTGTATCGGTTTTTAAGATTTTTAATGCACCAATTATTTTATTGAACTTTATGTGTATGTAAAGAGATTAAGATATTATGCAATAATACCGTGATAAATTAAAATTAAAAGATGAATATTTTTTCCCCGTTATGTGCTTTTAATCAAACTACTGTCACTGATCAATAATAACAACAAATTAAAGATTTGACTGTAGTCAAAGCTCCAGACGGTTGGGATCAGTTGGGACTCTTGTATATATTTTATATTTTTAAAACCGTCTGACCCACAGTAGGCTGAAAAAAGCCTTACATAGACATAGAGACTTGAATTTTCAAGGGTCTTTTTTTCGCTAGAAATGGATTCTGTTTATTTCTTAGACTGTTTTGGCTTGCAGTATAAATAAAATATTGTAAACTAGACAAAGCATACTCATATGTAAAGCATTTAAGCATTAAAATTAATCATCAACATAAAAAAGTTTTTTTCAACTTTGAGGATTTTTAAAAAAAATCGCACGTTGTGCCACAATACGAAGTATGTAAAAAAAATACAAATAAATAGTAGTATATCTGTGTGTAAGGATATAATAGCCAACCTAATGATTCCAGAGATAGCCTCATTTTTAATGTCAGTGCCATACAAATTTTTCATAAAAAATGATAACTCCTTCATTTGTACACGCAATTGTTTCATACGAAATTTTATAGCATAGTAATGATCAGCAGAATCCATTTCTAGCCAAAAAAAATACCCTTGAAAATTCAAGTCTCTATGGCTATGATAAGTGATTTTCAGCCGCAAAAAGTATTACGATCGTAGTAAGACGAAGATCGCAGACTTTATTAACAATGTGTTTGACTTGAAATATGTCGATCGGTCGCGCAATGAAAAAGTAAAAAAGCAGTAATACCCATTTGCAGCAATAGCAGAGGAATATTTTAAATCAATAAATCGATTTACCAAAGCAAATACAGAATGCATAATCGAATTTGCCGGATTTTGAAGCAATACAGATCGGGTCAATGACATTTCAAATGTCATCTGAAGGAACGTGAAGTTAGAAACAAAGAGTTTTTGAGGTTTCTAACAAAGTACCTGTCTAAAAAAATCTTGCAATTGGGGAATCTTTATAACTAAGACTGTCAGTGGAAGTTTCTACACACCCTGTTGTAAGTTGCGCATCTTGTGGCCTAAGCTACACTACATAAGGTCGTTCACACCCATCTATTCAGTGAACAGTGAACCTGTACAATATCTACATACAGGTGAGGTAAAGACAGCGCGATGCGGTGGTACCAGTACCCGCCAGCCCCGGGGCAATTACTCGCGGCGGAGTCATTTAAATTATCCCAAGCCGCCGACTTAACGTAGGTTGCTTGTGCATTAAGGCAGTGGCGTGGCGGGAAATGGGCGGCCGGGGTTGTCGCAATGGGAGAAAACATTGAAGTAGGCCGTTCATGGTTTAAAAATTATGACTCTTTTGTAAAACTGTGAACCGAACTTATTTTGTGTCAGTATTATGAGCTAAACCTCTATTATCATCAAAATTTGTATGAAATTTTGTAATATCTTTATCTTCATTTTACTACCCGGTTTCACGAGAAATTTTGACACCCTACTCGGAAATCATCTTTCTTAAAAAACATGGTATCATTTTTATTTCTCATAAATGATTATTTCAAACCTCCATAACCCATAATTGTAATGACTCTGCATACTCTTCACATAAAAAACCTGCAAAAATTTCTTGATGCCAGAACTCAAAATTTATTATTATTTTATGTTATTGCTGGTTTGTAGACAATGGAATTCTTTAAAAAAAAATAGATTAACTCTGCACACGATAACCTGAGGGAATTTTTTTTTCTCATCCTTGGGGATACTGTGTGGAGGGTCTTTTTGAAGAAATGAAGGAGTAAACATCAAACTCGGAGACCCACGTTGTAGGTGGGAGGAAACGAGGGGTTCTTTTGTGACAAGTGATGTTAGCCTTCTACAAATGTTTTCGAAGGGATCAATGACGCTTGCTCCTCGGAGCAGCTTCCATTAAAATACCGGTAGAAAAACAATGATTTTCATGAGCTTTGTAAAATCCCTTATGGTTGGGCAAAAGTAATGTCATAATGTGAATGTGACTTCTTCTTACTTTTGCCCCACCTTGTAATAACAAAATAATTCAAATGCCTCGGTATTTAATAATATGTAATATCTACAAAGGTACCTGAATTAAGACGTATTATTACTTATTTTATTTTTTTAATTTATTAAGTGAAAAAAGAAAAAATTGGCTGTTGAAACTTGGAATAATCCGGGTAAAAAGTACTGGTTTTAAAAGCACATTATTTATGACAATTTATTATGTAATTATATACGAGGATCTCATATAAATATCAGTACAATTTGATTCAGTACCCTGGCTTGGATTGTTTTATTTTTCGACTAACCAAGCCAGATGTTTGAATAAATGACGAATTTTGCATAAAAATTATTGCAAACGTGAAATTTTCTAGAGTTCTCTACCCGTTACAATAATTTGAACACTAAAAGATTAAGTTCTGTGAAAGTTATATTTAAGTTATGTTATAATTTTAGTTGAGACTTGGCCAATAATAATATTGTAACAGAACTTGAATAGAAACTTTACAGAACTTGAAAATCAACTTTGAAATTTGATGAATTGTTCAAATTCCGTGGAACTACAGGGCGTATATGGTACGATGTGTGTATGTGAATTGGCTGAATATGTGTGAATGTCCATTCTCTGTCTATCCCTATGGTACACTGTTTTATGGGTAGTTATTTAGATGAATTCAAAATCGTTTTAGAAGCTGCAGGTAATCGTTAACAGGCTCGCCCGGGGGCAATCCAGGTGTGTCGCTAAGCCACTGCTTATAACTTAAGTTTACGCGATGCAGACATAGATAAGAAGATGGTTATAATCATAGCTTAGAGATCTGTAACTTTAAAAAGATTTTTTTAAAACCGCTTTCAATTTAAGATAATCCCAGCTTTGCACCTTACCGTGTTTCTGTAGATAAACTTTAAAAAGTTCTTCCCCAACTTTCTTCTTCACATCTTCTTCTCATTTCTACTTTTTTCAGCCTCACAACACAAAGTTGGCAGTTCAGACACTTTTTCATTTATTATGATCCGCCAGGACCAGGACGCGTGTGTCAGGACTCGTCATATAGCCAAGGCACAACAACATAATGATAATACCTAACACGTCCTCGAGGATTTTATTAGCGCCTTGGCAGTTATCTTTTTTAGCTAAAGGAGACTATTGTGTAAGCTTGCATGTTGAAGATAGCCCTGATGATAACCAACCTTTGATAGGAAGAAAAAAAACTAGGTAGATACTTAATTCTTAACTTCAAATAACGTTTATTTGAATATGCTACAACTGAATTTTAATTGCTTTAAAATGAATGGATGCGAAAAAAATTTCAGGTAATGCTTTACTTCCACGAGAATATTTAACGAAATATTGTTTTCTTACGAAAAAAACAACATTGCCTTACTTAGTTGTTCTAATATTGACAATTCAACAAACGGAACCTAAACAAACAAACCAACACAACAAACAGTTCGAGCCAGTTACTTCCTAAAAGGGTTAAATAATAACCCTTCAAGCCTCTGGCATAATATTGACTGTCATTTCTCTTAAAGATGGTGTCAGAAAGTTAGAATTTGTATGTATTTATTTTCAATTAAAAAACTAAAAAATGTTTTTTAAATGTGATAAAATACTCTCTCATATTTTATTATTAGAAATAAACATTAAAAATTTTACATATTAATTTTTTTAAACAAACATAAACTTTTTTTTAAATGGCTCACATTTACTTAATTATTGCATTATTAGGACTAAGCCTGTAACGAGGTTAACAATTTACATTTGAGTGAAGCAAACATAGAGTAATCGCAAGCATAAAGAAATACTACATACAATGACAAAATATTTCGAAAATAAAGAAGAAATATGTATTAGATGTGGTACCAGATGGGTAATTTGACAGTATATTGTATCAATATTTTAACCATAACTAATCATTATTCCCAAGAAAAAACAAGTAGATAATAAAGACAGATAGGGTGACATTCAGTTTTTAGCAAATGGGACTTATATAAAATCTTATTATTTAAGAAAGGACAAGGATGAAAAAATATTAAGAGAATCGTCTGTCAATAGAAACATCTCTCATTACATTATACATTATGTCTTTTCGAAGTCTAAACACTGAACTAAAATTACTGATAGCAAAAAACAATACAATTTTTTTTTGTGAATTTTATTGCAACATCACTGTTTTGTCGTTTTGAAAAATTCACAAAGTTTCTTAAATTTTTCTAAAATTGCAAATATTTGATTTCATATAGGTGTGCATTTGTAATTTTTCTGTGGTTACCATCAGTATTTGAATATAAATCTAAAGGTAAGGGAGACAAAACTATTTCTTTGAGACCATATGAGCTGTTGAAAAGCGAACAAAGTAGACGGATGAGTTAAAAAAATGTTTTAGGAGTTGATTTTATTTCTTCCTTATTTAAATCTATATTTGTAATCATATAAAATTATTTATGCAGGCGGCTAAAAGATAAACTGACGAACTATTATTATTATTCCATAGACTATATTGAATTCACGAAAGAAACTACATTACCGAAGCCCGACTGCATAGATAAATGTGCACAGCTGCAAATATAATGATCTTCTTTGTGGTTTTAAGATTTCGCATTTTTTCAGTTTTATTTTTGTTTTTTATCTACCTTTATTTTTTGACTATTCATCCATTTGTATCGTACCTAATTGTAACATTTTAGAAAATGGAATTCGTAAAAAGATGTTTTTTAAAAAGTCTTACGATATTTCATGAACCGAAAATTATATAGAATTTATATATTTCTATACTATTACAATTCTTAAAAATGTGACTGAATGACTACAGTAAAATATTAGTCATTCGGAATGTATTTTATTTATTGTTTAGGAACATTTACAGACTATTAACATGAAAAAAAATCATTAGATAAGCGCTGCAAAAAACGTATATGTCAATAGTCCACTTAAAAATGTTCACATCATGCACAGTTTAAGTGTCATTATACACTATGTATTAACAAAAAATATAAACAGCAAAACGTGATCAAATGCAAAAAAAAGAGATATCAAAAACAAAACATACAGATCAATATATGATCAAAAAACAAAAGCAACAAAAATAAAACAGAAAACAAATAGAGTAAATAAAAAAACAAACAAACATTCACAATCTATTGTTAATTTGATTTTTAAAATAAACGTGGTCACACAGGTTGTCTTTTCCTAATAAATATAATGGACGAGATGCAAGAGTCTTATAATGTTTAAGAACACGTATTCCGACGTCCTCATAACACATTATTTTATTATTTTCGTGCTTTACTGATAGTGTGTTATGAAATTTGTCAATTCATTCGTTATAGGCTCGCAGTCCCGTTTTTTTTACAGGAAAAGGAATAATTTGAAAGGTTTTTTATTTAAAATTAACAATATTTTATTCTGTGCTGTATTCAGGCAAATCTAAATAGTTAGCGCCTTACTAATAAATGTGTTTTAAATTTTACGAAACTGATATTAACCAGTAATGTAGAGTAGATGGTCATTTTTCAGTAAAGGGTGAGTTTTGCGCTTTCTGCGTATTTTAAACCTTTTTTTAAAGTTTATTTAAAAAATATTCATTACTCACAGGAGGCTATGAGAAAATAATTTCCCTTGCGGCCTAAGTCATCTTTGGGAGAGCTGTGTGTAGGCTCTTTTAAATAAAGGAAGGAGATGAAGTTCTGAGAGTGAAAAAAATGTATGAGGGGTGGGTAAGAATCTAGGAATCAGTGTTTACAGTGCAAGGAGAGCAAGTTGCAAGGCGATGGGTTGAAAGAATCCTGCTGGAGAGGCCCCGATCCAGCCTGCCAAGCAGCTGGTGGGCAAACGCATTTACCGCCAAGACCTGGATAAACCTCATCAAACGTAGCCAACCACTTGGGGTATCCTATGGTTATCCAATCAATGATTCCCGGGGTGGCGGTATCAGCACGGTAAACTGCCCCCGGCCAATTTAAGAAGAAGATAACATTAATAAAGCTAATTTCTTCTTCAACCATTAAAAGAAAAAAACTCATTAGACAGTTGTGGTCAAGTTCCTCAGCAGAATAATACTGTAGGTTAATTATTTTTGACCAGTATACTGGTAAAATACAATACATCTTTACCATGGGAGTGTCATGGTCCCATTGAATGTTTTTGACAGTCAGTTTTCTTTAACGAACAATTAAACAAGTACCCAAAGTGACATAAAAAGATAACCAAATGTCTGCGGACATCAAAAATGCTACAAATTTATGAATCAGCTCATTATTTTTCATTCTATGCTACGCTGTAGCCTATATCGACAAAGGTCATTGATTTCTTGTACTCGAAGTACCCGATATCCTATACATACCCGATAGCTAGTTGCAAAAATTTTTACAGGTTTATTTAAGGGAATATTCAAAATGTTTGTGCTCTGAAAAATAAACAAAAAAATTGCGATGTTTTATGAAATTACATTTGAAAGATTGCTCTACTCATTGATTTATTATATTTAGATGTGACATGAAGCGCCAAATTAGGTTTCACTTTTTTACCTCCAACTGACCTCCAACGCTCTAACTAAAACTACCGAATCCGGTCTACGCGCACCGCTTATCGCGTTCTAATAGTGAAACACGTTTGGCGAGATATTAGTTCGGAATACACGGAGAAAAATCAGTATTACTAATTTATTAAAAATCTCCTCAAATTATTGGTAGTCTGGTTAAAAACGGGATTGCAGGCCATTTCCTGATAAAATTTTAGTTAATTCCAAAATATGTCGGAATACTTGTTCTTGCATCTGGATTTGCCTTGATAATATACTATGACGAAATGCGGAAATATTAGGATTTTTATGAACACGTGTTCCGACATCGTGATAATATATTCGTATTTTACTAAAAGTTTATCTGGAGACCTATCAATTCAATAATTAAGGGCCTGCAATCCCGTTTTTAACCGGATTACGATAATTTTAAGAGATTCTCAATAAATTTTCATAATTTTTCTCCGTGTAATTATTTCATTACCTCTTCTTAAAAATGAATTTCTGCAAGGAGAATACTTACTAAATTAAATATTACTTATTAAAAATCTAGTCAAAATATTAATATCCCTGTTAAAATCGGGACTGCAGACCTTTAACGAATAAATTGACAGGTTTCCTAACAAACTGTTGGTAAAACACGAATATGTTATGAGGATGTCGGAACACGTGTTTTATAAAAAAATCTGATATTTTCACATTTCGTCTTTATCCACTCGAATGATTTATGGCATATTTTGCCAAGTTTGCAAAACGTTTTGAGCGTTCTCTTGCCATAATGTGCAAAACTTATAAAACTTAAAAATATAGGATAAACTGGGAAATCTAGACGAATTCATTGGCTTTAAGCCGCTTCAAGCATTTTCATGTTTCTATATTAATATTTTGAGGAATGGTATTAAATAAATATATAAAACAATTTATATACAAGATACCAATGGCTCGAGTGTTTATATTTTTTAGGATAAGCATAGCTTTGAGAACACGTGTTCAGATATATTCTGAATGTACTGATAGTTTGTTGGAAGTGGCGTGCTATCACGTTTTTAACAGGATTTAAAAAATCAACCATACTTATTTTTCTCCGTGTGGTAAGCGAATGTTTGTTATTCGGACATAAATAACGCATTGAAGATTGTTTAAATTTTGAACAAACGTTTTTCTGAAATTTTTTGGAAACCTTACCAATACCTAGTTCGATTATAAATGAATCAGTAGAGCTACGTTATAAATTATAGAGGGTACTTTACCATCCACTGGATAGCTTATCCACAGGATAGCTTATCCACAGGATAGCTTATCCACAGGATAGCTTATCCACAGGATAGCTTATCCACAGGATAGCTTATCCACAGGATAGCTTATCCACAGGATAGCTTATCCACAGGATAGCTTATCCACAGGATAGCTTATCCACAGGATAGCTTATCCACAGGATAGCTTATCCACAGGATAAGGGAAATTTTTGATTTGCGATTTATCTATCTAGTCGTATATAAATAAAAATGTCAATATTCGTTTGATAAAAATCTTAAATCTCCGATAGTTCTTCACCGATTGCTTTAAAATTTTGACACAAAGTTGCATTTGAATATGCGTGTGTTTTTATATATCTATATTATGCAGATGTCACATGTGAGAGGTAAAGAATATGCCGTAAGTACAGCGTAATCTGTTAGACAAACATTTTTTTTTATACAACGCATTCTGTTGGTCGTAAACGCAAAACGAGCTATTTTTATTCTATCTGCACAGACAAAATACTTCGGATAAGTTTTACCTATTACAATAATTTGTAATTTATTATAATATGTTATAATACTAACAAAATTCTTTTCTCGGATGTATCTGCAAAACTTACAATTTACCAAGAAATATTACCCTACTTATATAGCACCCTTAATTTATTCTAAAATCAAATTAACCTCACAATGTACTTGAACCAAAACAATTATTTTTTATTATTTTTCTTTTAATATATATTTCTTTTACTTATAAGTATCTAATTTATTCATAACCTGTAACCATAAAAAAACATATTGTTAATGGAACATAACTGGTTTATTTTATACTCAACACTTTAAATGAAAAATTAATTCACTTTTATAACTGTATGTTTCCTAAATAAACTCAAATAAAAAATATATCGTTATTCTACGGATAATCTATCAATAGGATGGAGAAATATTCCCTTAAAATCATTATATAGTTGCATTATTGTAGGTTCTAAAAACAACACAAGGAACAACGAGAGAAAACATTTCATACAATTTAATTTTATCAAAATACTTGAAACATTTTATTTTTTATACTGAAAACATAAAAAAAATATTCACTCACCTTTATTTTCAAATCACAGATGAACACAAGTACTTAAAAATCACACCAGTCGATAGAAACAAAGTCTGATTTTAACACTAATAAAACGATATTATAAAACGTAAAGTTTTACGATTGCTGAGTTGAATTATTACATAAATTGTCTGAAGTGCGACCGCGATCGTAACATTGACCCTAGAACGATGTAAAGATAAACAAGTCTTTACAAAATCAAATAGAAAATTCAGATAGTCGTAACACTTCAATGTTACGTTAACTAGATTGGTAAAAGGCTGTTTTTTATGCAGTTTTATTTTATATTGAAGTCAGTCAATTTGTACCGCGGTGGAAGCAAGTAACATTGACCCCGAGAGAGACCAACGCTGGAGTAAACGCGAAACCTCAACGGGCCGGGCTTTTATACCAAGCAACCTTGAACGGGAGATACGTCGGTACTAGTAGATACTACCTACAAGTCATTATTGTTAATGCGAAGAAGAGTTGGTTTAAGATGAACTAGGTGAAATACAAAGCGAGTGAATGTAAACATTTTGATTCTGTTATTTGATAAAAGAGGCTAATAAATAAACATGACGATAAAGCGAAATATATGTGGAGAATATTAGCGCGTTTCAAAATAACTTCGACTAACATTTTTGAATGTATTAATGGCGTTGTAGTTATCCAATATAAATAAATGAAACAATAATGTAGTGATTTATTTTTGGAGTATTATGCCGTACTGCGGCTACCTCTTTCTTCAGCCAACATTTCGGACAACATTACAGTGTCCATTGTCATGACCATCATGTGTAAAGATTATGTATCTGCTCTGATGATGGACACTGTATTGTTCTCCGAAATATTGACTAAAGGAGATTGCACGACACAGCATAGTAGCTCCAAAAATCAATCTTTTGTTTTTGAAAATCTCAAATCATATCGAAAAAATATCACTTTGTTTGAATAAGTATGCAATATCATATATATATATATATAGTTTTTTTTTTAAATTTTTTGATTCATTTTCATGTTCCTGCGATCAAGATTCCTTTGAATGTATTATTATAACAATCATACTATGGTTTCAGGATACGATTCTGTTATAAATAGATTTCACACCATTAGTAACTCTTATGCTATGTTAGCTGATATTTTTAATGTGTCTTTTTTGAAGTATAAAGCTGTACCTACTCATTAAAAATTTTAGCAGTATATATTTTAACGAGATCATTGAATAACAAATATTGTTTCTTGTTCATTTCTTTGGCTAACTTTGTACTAATGTTTATTCTTTTTTCTTTGTTTACTTACATAATTTTATACTTTTTCTTCTTTCTATATCGCAATATATCTGTCGATAACTGTCACGTTAGTAAATGGCACTTGTGCCGATGATTCTAAATACACAAATGTATTTTAACTAACAATTAGACAATATTCATTTTTGTAGTAGTAGGACCATCCCTGTATCTATTATATACTGCTTCCACTTGTCCACCCATTGGAGATGGTTTGTATCTGAAGATTGCACTGGGAAAGGAAATTCTAAACCTGTTTTTATTAATTAGGCCGATTTTTTTCAGAAAGTTGGTTGTAAAAATAATTAAAACTTATAACCGAACGTCAAACGTCAAAAAATATAAATCACTATTCAAAATCGAAAAATCGAAGGTGAATGAATATCTGTACATTAGCGAAATTATTTGGTGATTGTTTGTACAGAATATAATCGACAATCTGTTAGAGAGCGTTTAAGTTCCCTGTCTCCTAATCTTGGACGTTCAAAACCCGGCGTGCATTAATAATTTGTGTATATTATGAGTTATTTCAAATAATTTATTCCGTTTTTGCGCCCCATGGGGGTCTAGCATAGTGAAATCGACAACTTTGCGATATTGTTTTTGCGCCCCATGGGGGTTTAGCACAGTGAAATCGATCCCTTTAGAATATCGTTTTTGGAACCCCTGGGGGTCTAGCACAGTGAAATCGATAATTTTACAATATCGTTTTTGCGCCCCTTGGGGGTCTAGCACAGTGAAATCGATAACTTTACAATATAGTTTTTGCGCCCCATGAGGGTCTAGAACAGTGAAATCGATAACTTTACAATGTAGTTTTTGCCCCCCCATGGGGGTCTAGCACAGTGAAATCGATAACTTTACAATATAGTTTTTGCGCCCCATGAGGATCTAGAACAGTGAAATCGATAACTTTACAATGTAGTTTTTGCCCCCCATGGGGGTCTAGAACAGTGAAATCGATAACTTTACAATATCGGATCAATAGACGTAACTTCTGATGATTTTATACCGATTTTCCGAGCACAGTCGCGCTGTTATTGATAATCGCCAGACCGATATTGATAAATAATATACTCTTGCGACACTTCTTCTTCTTCGTAATAATGTTGTTTTTACAGGGAGTGGTTATTAGCCACTCGCCCAACCCCTTACTGGAGGCGAGGGTTTTTCTGTAGGGGTTTTCCTTCCCTTATCTGGGGTGTTCTGGTTTTATGGCGCCAGAGTTTCGCCATTCGCCCCCTCTCTGTCGGCTATGACCTCGATGGTGGGATGGTCGTCCCACACCGGTGATCACATTGCTTCACTCTTGCGACACTACGAATCGATATTCCAAAACGTCAAATGTCATACAGTTATGTAAAAATATGAATAAACTGAAAATTTTGGATTAAAACACTAACCTTAATATAAAGTTCCAATCCGCATTTACTTTTGACACTAAAATGTGAGTCAAATGGTTAATGAGGTTTTATTCACAACTTGTATTGCGAATAAATGTGGCCCGAATCAATGTAGCGTCATTGGCCCGAACGGATTCGACTCGCCGTGTATACAGCAATTCTATCAATTCTAAGAGCTTCGTTAGTTCAACTGCGTTCGTTAATAAGCCAGTAGCTTTGCAAACGATGTCTACATTGACAGTTAACCGAAACTTATCTGATACTATGGAAGCCACGCTAAAATTTGTCACCAATCGTTATCTGTACACACAAATATAGCTAACTGATTATAGATGACGAATTTGATAAGGCAAATTCAACCGCAAGTCTGTCCAATATACCACAGCTGCGCATCGCATATTTTTTTGCACGGCTGCTTCACTTATGTCGTTAATCTAGCTTTATTTTAGGGTATTGTCTCGTATTAAAAAGTTTAATGTCTTAGTACTAAAAATATTTTTTTTATTTAATAGCAATGTTAAATTTAAATTTGAATAAAAAAAGATTGTTTAACCAGTTAGCGGAAATGCGATTTGTTCTCAAGTCAAAGTTTTGCAATCCAAGTGTTCAAAGAGATCCGTGTAAATCTAGTTTTATTACATAAATACTCAATTTCAGTAAATTTGTTGCTTAATACCAAGAAGTGTTTTTTATACGCTTTTTTATATACTACTAAATTTACAATACATTAGCCCGTGGAACTATCTATTTTATTTTATTTATAAAACATTAAATATCATTGAAAATTAATACGTTCATCATTCTGATGAACGTATTACTAAAACCTCGTTTTATTCTAGAGGGATCTAATGGTGCTTACCGCAAATTTTGTAGTTGAAAAAATTATGTAATTTTCAATCCGTTTTACATAAAATATTTTAATGGTAATGTACTGTTTTTACCAACCTTATAATAACATAGAAACATTTGAGATTTTAGTAATAAGTTAGTCAGAAATAATTAATAAGTTAGTTTTTTGTCGTCTTAAATCAAAACCTCCTAGATCACAAGGCCGTGACACTCATTCAAAGCAGCCTCCTAACTTGTATGGGATTTGACAAAAGTTTTCGTTTTAGTTTGTGTTTTTCTAACATTAATTTGAAAAAATGTAGAGTTAACTTGGGGCACATTCCAGAATGGAAGATACTCTCAGTATCGCCCTGGAGTGAGGCCACAATTAAGAATTGAAACGTTGCTTGAAATGGCTTTAGTCGTATTTGGTGACGAGTTCTGAATAGCCAGGTATTCCGCACCTTCCACTTTCCCCATCTCCTTCCCCTCTCCATTACCTAGCCTCGCAACATGCCTCAAATGGGTATACCATTATCTCACTGGTTCCAGACGGTTGGAAGAAGTTGGGAAAAAAAACAGTAGTTATTCCATTATAAAATATTGAATATCTTTTATTGTTTTTAAATCATAAAAATAGTATTCCTATTTTTACATAATTTAAATGTTTTATCTTGTTGAATCTTTTTTTACTTTCGTATCCTCTCAAGATTCACTCAGGTTCTCTTCTCTTATCGCTGGTCCATCACCAGCTGTCAGCTAGTCTAACATAATTTGTAAAACATTTACAGCTTCAACAATCGGATAAGAAGTTTACTAAGAATCCACAAGTTTCCTTTATTGGCAATGCCCCAAAAACAAAACGGCGGAAGTACCGTTATTCGCTAACAACTGCTGCCACGCAAAAACCCACTGGCTTACATACCTATATAGTATTGTAATAATTATATATGGCGATTTCTCTGTAGATGATAAAGTGGTGTGGTTTGACCACGAAGAGATGCGGTATGAATCAGATGCAAAAAATTATACCACTACTGTATAGGACGTGCCCGCACAAATACTGTAAATTCAGCAGGACACTGAAACACCTGGCCACATTGATTCCTGAGTTGTTTAGGTAGAGTTCAGCTTGTAATGGCTGCAGGAGTTTTGTAGGACCAGAAGGAACGTAGTCAATAAAATAATCTATTACTTTTCCCGAGTACTGTCAGATGAGGAATGACTGCTTGTAACAGTAACTTCTCTATTTATTGTGCAAAATTGTACATTCCCACATGTGTTTAGTAGGGGTAATTATTTTAACTGTGCTGATCATCTTTATCTCCTCACAGGACGGAGACTGAGAATGAGATAGCAAAGTAAAACAAAGGACATTATTTTAAACTGCCTGATGAGATCGAAAATTCATTAAAATTAATTGCTTTGGTCTCTGCTTGAGGAAACGAGATAATGATTGATTGTGTGATATGATATGATAGTATCATACTATATAGTATACAGATATGATAAGGATTTTATCAAAGATGTGTCATTATAAAAATTTAATTTGATGCAAACAAATATATCTATCACATTAGATATAATAATTGTTATTTATCATCCTAATAATAACATCACAACTGTCCTTCTACAAATAATTCAACACTCCTCACACACCAACATTAAACCAGTCTTTAATTCTGACATACACCAGCACAAAACACGATCACAAAATCAAATACACTTATCGTCATCTACTTACACGACTAAATTTGGAATTAACTCCTTACAATACATTGCACATAAGCAAAATAACGCATTACCTAGTAATCTAAAACTTCCGGCAACGAACAAAAAAACATTGGCAAAAGCTCTTCAAAGCTATTTCCTCAGCAGTTTTATTAATGACTGACACATTCTTTCTTTGGAACTCCAAAATAACTTCTGAGTTTATTTATTTTAATGTATCTATGTTGTCTTGTCCTTGATATAATGTTGTCTTTCCGGAAATGAGTTTTGTAAACTCACTCATACATTATAACTTATTATTTTGTAATGTATTATAATGTAATAAAAAAAATCATATCGGCCCAACATAATAACAAATTCATACAAAAGTATGAAATTTTTGTCCAAACAATCGCTACCCTTACCTAAATACATTTTTTATCAATATTATTTTTTTGGTAAACTAATGTTTAAGACAAGATTTTTTATGCATAGCACAAAGGGTAACAATTATTTTTATAAGCAATAATTATTAGCCTGAAACACTAATCCACATTGAAAAATCTCCTGATAGAAGATACATGTCGCCAACGGGACTTGAACCCGTGTCCTTTGAAAGGACACGGGTTTTTTCAATGTGGATGAGTGTTTCAGGCTAATAATTATTGCTTATAAAAATAATTGTTACATTTTTTTATCGATTTTCATATTATAGTTATAATTATAAATATCTTAAGACGATTAATACCCTAAAATAATGTCGATATCTTGACGATGTAAGTGAAGAAGGCATGTGCAAAAATATGTGACGCGCGGCCCCGGTTTACTGGACTTTTCCCTAGCAAATACACCAAAATAAAGTGGAAACCATAATGACGTAAGTGAAGAAGACGTGACCAAAAATATTCGGCCCACGGCCCGGCGTAATGAACGACCTAAGGTCGAATTTTCTCTGGCGGGCAAATTGATCTCTCCGTGGGGTTTATTTTAATTAATTCTGATAAACGTATTACCAAAATGTCAGATGTTGTAGAAATTCGGTCTACAATTTTATGGTTGAAAAACGTTTTATGCAATTTTCAAACCGCGTCACTTCAAATATTTAAATGGTAATGTACGGTTTTATTAATATTACATATAAATAACTTAATTTTGTTGGCATCGATTTGAAAATGTATATATATATATTATTACGAATTCGTCGGATTTAGATAAAATGTCAGCCTCGAGAAAACCACCGTTATTAGAGTCTCGTGGTACCCATTGACAGAGCGTAGCGAAGTATGTTATATTCCGTGTCCGCCGTCCGGTCAATCCTGTCAAGATGGTAGCCGTATTGAATAGTCCTGTCAAATCGGAATAATCAACATTACGCGAGGTCTACGTACAGTTCACAGAACTACTAGTTTATTTATTTATTTAAGGAGAAAACACAGAAACAGACAGTAATTAAAAGATAATTTTGTAAAACAATAACTTGAGAATTCGCCTGCATCCTAACTATTTCTCACAGATTTACTGGTAGATAACAATTTTAAATATTTTTTTACATGTAAATAAGGAAAAAGTATAAAAGAAAATTATTTTGTGTATAGACAAGGCTCAGTGTCAAATAAAAGTGTACAAATATTTTTTATACAAGTTTAGAGATAAATCATAAAAAAGTACTTAAAGAGTATAGTGAAGGAAGTAAGTACACATTTTCTTTTTTTTTATAGGTTTGATGAGTATCTTTATATTTAGCTAATTTCCATACAGGAAACTACGACAGTTGTCTACATTTAACACACTAAAGAGATAAAACGATAGAAGCGTATTGTGGGTGTTTCTGTGTGCCCAAACTAACTAACTAACTAACCATCACGCCGTTTCCGTTTCCGCAGGGGCAGGCAGAGAGGACGGACCGCCAAACAACTCAGTCTTGGCACATACTTCTTTCCTCATTCACATTTATACATCGTCTCATACATACTCTTCTATTATTCTGACTGTTGACATCAAGTATGTGATTCACTTGATCGTGCCATGTCTTCCTCGGGCGTCCCCGACTTTTGCTACCATTCACATTTGCGTCGTATATTCTCCTTACACTCGTTTATTCTTCATTCGCTCTACATGACTAAACTTTCTTAATCTTTTTTTGCGGATTTCTACTTTTCTCACATGATCGTAAATGGTTTTACCACACATACGCCTCATGGATCTCATTTCTAAAGCATTAAAGATAGTTTAAAAAGCTTCAGGAATCTCATTGGAAGAAAAAAAACAGTATATGTAGGTTAAGTAGGTGGAAAAATAATTTCCCTTAGGGCCCATGTCATCTTTGGATATGCTGTGTGGTGGGTTTTTCAATGAATGGAGGTAGAGGGATAACTGGGAAGGAAAAAGTTTTAAGGGGTAGGTAGGGTTATGACGGACGTTTGAATTCATCCCTCCCACTGCGGTGCAAGACGATGGGTCGAGAGAGTCCTGCTGTAGAGGTAAAAAGAGCTCACTTAACTAGTTTCTCCAAATCTGGCCTGCCTCATAGCACATGGGCAGACGTATCCGCCCTAAACATTCCTCACCCCATGAACCCGGGCACCTCTGCTAAGTCACCAAACGTAGTGAAACACTTTGAGTGATCTATTTGAGAGGTGTCGGTTATTCATTGAATCGTTCCCGGTGCGACGGTACCCAAACCCGCCTTCCAAATTGAAATTGCAGTGAAATATTGGTACGTGAAATTCACGCCTTCAATAATCATAAATAATACGTCTAGGGATTATTAGTTCAGTGATTGAACACAATTCCAAAGATGACTCACGATAGTTAATCTATTTGTGGTCACACTATACCCATGATTACAACATCCTCATTTTTAAGACTTATGTGAATTGCCTAATACAAAAAAAAAATACTTTTAGTTGCTGGTCATTAAAATTAGAAAAAAATTAATACGGGCCCAGCGGCCAATTAATAAGTACCCAAATAGTAAGAGCGGGAGTTACATAGGATAGGGTGTTCCAAATCTCGTCACATTTTATGACCATTTAGGCGAAGCTAAATTACTATATTTCTAAATCACTATTTTGATTAATCTTTATAACGAATTGGTATACATTATGAATACCAAAAAATATGCTTTAGATAAATTGAAGGTTTTCCTATCGTTTCGCTTGAGTAGAATACAAATAAAAAATAAATTACTCAATAAAAAATATAAATGTAAACTACTAACAATTTTTTTTCATTAGAAATGTATGAACGCGTAAAGGAAACAACTTTTAAAAAATACAGTATTATAGCTAAGATTATCTGTGACAGTTTCACATGATTAACTTTTTTGCTTTCTTATAAAATTATTTACAAAATAAATAAAAACCAGTTTTGTGCTTGAAATCGAACGTTTCCAGAATCCGTTTGTCAAGCGATTTTAATGCCTATTACCTAGAATATAAGGTATACCAAGAATATACACACTTTTGGGTTGTAGCTTCCTCTTAATTAAATCGAGCGTCAGCGACATTTTGAATTTTGTGACATTTGAACGATCCCCGTTAAACCCAGTATCAGCCCGTTTCAACTTTGAGGGCTGCAATTTCCATTGGATCTTTAAAATATTAAAAAAAAAACAAGAAATTAAACCAAAACGTTATTTTATTTCATCTCATAATGGGAATGATGATGCAAGCTGGAAATTGTTTTGTTGTACTAAAATCTGTTCAAATTTCAAGAAGATAGAGCTCTCCTTTAGTAAGTAACAGACTTACTTTAGTAAGTAACAGACTGATTTAATATGTCTGCAATCGTGTTAGGTTAGGTTAGGTTCCGTAATAATAATAACTAGCAATTATTAATCAATTATGAACACATGAGTAGTTAAGCACTTTATTACTATACCGGTAGAGAATTTTGGCAAGGTGTTAGATTTTTCTAGCAGATTGTTGCCAAATAAACTGCGGTTACCCAAATTTTTGAGGTCAAGAAGTCATTGAAAAAACAAAGTGAAAAAACTTGTAGTTGTAAGAAGTAGCCTCATTCAATTAATTGAAACAATTGATTAAGCATTTGATGTTATTTTAGTGGGGAAATTTCTGTTGCATGGCTAGTAAACATTAGGGCCTTACGTTAAAATTTTACTTAATTAATAAAAAACCATTAATGTATCGTAAATGGTTGATTTTCAACTAAATTATTCTAGTCTAATATATTTTGTTCTATTATGTTCGATTATATTCTGTTTTATTCTATTCTATTCTAATTTATTCTATTCTATTCTATTATATTCGATTTTATTCTGTTCTATTCTATTCTATTATATTATAAGCTCTTATATTATATTCTAATCTATTATCTTCTATCCTATCCTATTCTGTTCTATGATATTATTTTACATTATGTTATATTATATTATATTATCTTCTCTTATATTCTATTATATTATATGCTATTCTATTATATGCTAATCTATTGTATTATATTCTATTCTATTATATTCTGTGCTATTCTATTTTATTATATTATGCTCTATTCTATTATATACCTACTATTATATTCAATTCTATTCTGTTCTATTATATTAAATTGTATACTATTCTATTCCACTCCATTCTATTATGTACCATTACATTCCACTCTACTCTACTCCACTCAAATCCACTCCACTCTATTCTATTATATATTATTTTATCATATTCCATTCTATTTTATTCAATTTATAACATATTTCTTAGTTCTAATTAGTTCCTAAAAACTTATGTTGTTTTTGCATCTGTAAAGCCGAAATGGTAAATATATGAAATTCTCTCGATAGAAAAAAATCGCTAATTATGCTCCAAAAATGATTAAAAACACATTTTGTTCTGTTATTTATCGGCATTTGCCGAGAGATTTTTGCTCTATTTTCAACAAGTCATGTCTTATGAAATATGTTCACAATTACTATCGTTTTTTTTTATATTAGCGCGCATTTGAATTTCCATATCTCTTCAAACCATCTTTTTCTTCTTTTTGAACGCTTATTACCGAACCTTAAGCATTTGCTGAATTAGTGGGCACATTTCTACGACATGTTTGGTAAACATTTAATAATTCTGTAAAGGGATAGCCGTTCTCTGAAAATTACTATGTAGTACCGAAAGCAACCTTTCAATATTCGCTGGACCAAAGAGGAAAAACCCAACAAAAAAGTTATTTGATTTATCAACTCGGCTTTAACCGTCAAATACTACTTTTTGTGAGTTACTTAACAGCCTTTTACAAATAACAGTATTCCAACAAAGAGCATTATTGTTTGGAGTGCTATAGTTGTGAAAAAAATACAGTTAAGTAAAGTATTCTATGAATATAATTATTATCTGCGCTTTGTAATTATTTGAATTTAGAACAGCCTTTATAAAACAACAGAATTTCCAACAAAGATAGTTTTGAAAAAGTACATAATACTATGAATAAAATTTATTATTTTGCTGATTAGGGCTACAAGTTTCGTAATAATTATTTGAATTCAGAACAGACTTTAACAAATAAATTCCCGACAAGTAGCATTATTGTTTGTAGTGAATTATTTGAATTCAGAACAGCCTTTAAGCAAATAAATTCCCAACAAATAGCATTATTAATTATTATTTCTTGGTAAACTAATGTTTAAGACAAGATTTTTCAATGTTGTTGAGTGTTTCAGGCTAGTAATTATTGCTTATAAAAATAATTGTTACCCTTTGTGCTATGCACAAAAAATCTTGTCTTAAACATTAGTTTACCAAAAAATAATAATTAATATTTGACAAGTTCAAGTATCTTCACCAAAAAATGTAGACAATTTGTCTCGACGCCATCTAGTGAGAGAGTTAGCACTTACAATGCCTTTCTCATATAAAATAAATTTGGTTGTTTTCAGGTGAAAAAATGTAATAAGCAGTAATTGTTGAATGAAACACTATATATTGAATTATTTCGCGGATAAGAGATAAGCCGCCATAGGGAATGAATATATGATGAAAATGTCACGCCTGAGGAAAACATGGCACGATCAAGTGAATCATATAGTTCATTCGGGCCATGTCAAGAGTCAGAATAATAGAAGATCATGTATGAGACGATGTATAAATGTGAATGAAGTAAGGAGTGTGTGGCAAGACCGAGATGTTCGTCGTCTCTGCCTACCCCTGCAAGGAAACGGCATGATGGTTAGTTAGCCACTTATATTACGCCAATCTAATTTTGTATAGTATTCAAATGGATAGATTAGCCCAAACAAACCAAGTTCCCGGAGCGAGGAGGGTCGGTCTCTCTTCCTGTAATATGACAATAAATGAATCTGAGATCATACAGGTAACTCGCATTGTAATATCACTTAGAAAATGGGGTGCAAATTGCTGGCTGCGTAAAAAACTTGAACAAAATAAGTTCGGGCTTATTTCCAAAATTGTATATTTTGATACAGTATTTTAATTTATTTATCTGAATACAATTATAGAATAATGAATCTTTGACTCTCCATCTGGGAAGGTTTCCAGTTTCAGGACAATCAAATTGATAGGTTTAATTCAGTATTGTTTTGGTACATCCGCCCCAACCTAAGAATTAATATTCTAGTAAAGAGTTACACATAGCATAATATATTTGTTTAATAGCCATGAATAGATCAGTAAGTTTTCTAATCTTTGTGGAAGTTGCGTTTACATTTTCATCCCATTTCAGAAATTTGTCTATGATAATTCCTAGATATTTTATACTATCAACACATTCTAAGGTATACATTACAAGAAGTTAGGTTATTGCAATGGTGTATAATAATGTTTTGTATTTATTTTATTTTTATTATGCACTGAAGCGGATGAATTTAGTTTTATCGCAGTTTAGTGTGAGGAGATTATTGTCTGGCCATTGTTTAACCTTATTTATGCCAACTTCTGCTTTACTATGAACTTCATTCCTGCTTTTAGCTTCAAATAATAAAACTGTATCATCGACAAAGGTGATAATTTTGTCGGCAAAGGAACTGCTACATAGTTAATTCATATAAATATTAAATAAAAGTGGTCCTAGAGTAGTTCCTTGAGGTATGCCAAATTTAATAACAGCTGGATCGCTTAGAGCAGGGGTCTCCAAACTACGGCCCGCGGGCCGCATCCGGCCCGCCAGTGTCTTCCATCCGGCCCGCGACATCTTATGACCAGTGTCATCAAGGACCCGCGACAGCTAATGGCTAAGACCTTGCTCAGAAGGGACGAAAACTCCGCGATTTTTTTCGTGCGAATAAATAAATATGCTCGTTGGCGAGGTACTTGGCACCAATACATTGCGTCCACAAGTATCGCGCGAATATATCGAGAGGATTTTTTTCAAAAATATTTATTTGATTCGCAATGATATCAAGGTCTGAGAAACGAGTATCAAAAATTATCTTCAAAGCTACGTTATCTAAATCTATATTTTCATCCCTGAAAATTCTATTGTCTATCCCCCCCCCCCCCCCTCCCTAGGACAGAAAATATGGGTGTCTAGAAATTAAAACGGTTTTGGCCCTCTGAACTCACTGGAGTAGTCAATGTGGCCCTCCGGCTGAAAAGTTTGGAGACCCCTGGCTTAGAGTATCGTTAATAAGCACTCTTTGGCTCGTATTTTCTGAAGAACTACCCAACTATTTGAATATTTGGCCCTGAATACGTAGTTTTATTAACAGAATTTTGTGCGAGATAGTGTCAAACGGTTTGGCTAAATCCAAGAAGAGCGCAATGCATTTAATTCCTCTATGTTATTAGAGATAATTTTCGTCAAGTCAGCAATGGCATTTTCAGTGCCTAAACCTGGACGGAAGCCGTATTGTCTATTGGAAAGAATGTTATTATTTTCAAGAAATAGTCTGAGACGATTCTTTACAATTTACTCAATGGTTTTCGAATCAGAATTGATGAAAGAACCAGGCCGGTAGTTGTGTTGTGTTGTTAGTTAGTTTTAGTCGCTTTTAAATTTCGTTATAATTTGTCCACCGCACTCATTTTTAGTGTTGTCAGAACCCGATTTGAAGGTGGTTTGGTTTTTTAACAGTTTTCACGAACATTCGGACTCTGCGCAAAAGTCTCACAATAGAATGCGCTGCAAACCGTTGCCTTACTTTCACGAACTTTGCTTTTCTGAGCAAGGTCTGGTTATTTCAATCTGCGCTCTTCGGCGGTCAACTTAAGACTGACGTCGTAGTTTATTCAAAGCATTCTCGAGATTAACAACGTGACCACATTTTTGGTGCCTTCAGCTTTCGAAATGATACCCAGATATCATGTTAGGGCAAGTGTATCAACTTGGATGTATATGGTACATCTCGTCAATGAGCATTACTAATGACTATGGTTTGACTAAACGATTGCGCTTCAGGGCATCTGCAGATATCGTTATCGACGTAGGATTATAGTTGAAGCAGAAAGTAGACAACTATTAGACGCTCGACATAACTGAATCTCAACGCAACACCTTGATCATCGGATCGATCTAAAGGCCGATTGACACTTCGATTCAACTATAAAGTAAGATATTAAGTTAGTGTTACGTTACACTAATCACTTGTGGCGTCCGTTTATTATTTGTGCACTTGCCGATTTACACTTTGATTAGTAACAAGTGCGAGTGCGTATGGCAAGTGATTAGTGCACAAAGTGTAACGGACATGTCAAGTGATTAGTGCCAAGTAGTGTACAGTGTTAACAATTCAAATCTCACTATACAGTTAAGTTAACACTAATCACTTGCTACTGATGAAATTGTATATCGGCCTTAATATCAGAT
Organism: Hesperophylax consimilis; assembly: GCF_061612785.1. Classification (NCBI taxonomy): domain Eukaryota; kingdom Metazoa; phylum Arthropoda; class Insecta; order Trichoptera; family Limnephilidae; genus Hesperophylax; species Hesperophylax consimilis. The sequence goes on along the minus strand of NC_142861.1, from coordinate 4,442,106 downwards.
AGGTACCCGCTTCAGCCGACAGGGGTGAACTGGATGAGTTGTCAAGCTAGTGATGTGTTAGCTCGAAATATTTCAATATTATTTGTAACATTCGAATAATGTTTCGATATTATATATTGTGAATGATTTGGTTTTCCGTTTTTTAGTTATTACTTTGTCTTTTTGAGAGGAATGTAAAAATCGAATTTTTTTAAACATTAACCCCACACAAGAAGCCCTGAGGAAAATAATTTGCCTTAGGTTCTATGTCATCTTTTGGGATGTTGTGTGGAGAGTCTTTTTGGGAAAAGGAGAGAGAGATCGCTAGGAGAGTAATCTGGCGATCACTGTGTCTAGGGGTGACGTATATATGAACATATCCCTCCTACTGCGGCGTAAAGCGATTGGTCCAGAGACCAGTTGGGAATTTTAAGCAACTTATGAATTTGTTGAGTTGTGTTTTATTAATATTTCCACAATTTTCGCTTAATTATTATCGTTTTTCTTAATATTAGTATACTCCCTCTAACATTCGTATTTATTACTTTCAAACATCTTCTTCTTTTTCATGTATTTGTTTATGTGAATAAATATATTTTTTATATTTATCTTCTTGTGAATAAATATATTTATATATTTATCTTCATGTGAATAAATATATTTATTTATTTATCTTCGAATACAAACTTAATAATATTTGCTTAGCAACTGTTACATCTATTAAAGACCTTGGTGTCTCTCTTGATAGCAAGCTTTCTTTTCGGGATCACATAACTGCAATCGTTAATAAATCCCTCAAACTACTTGGTTTCATCACTAGAATCACTTCGGACTTCAAAAACGTAAATACCCTTAGAACTCTTTACTGCTCCTTAGTTCGCCCCCATCTTGAATATGCTTGTGTTATTTGGTCTCTTTTTTATGCTGTCCACATTCGAAGCATTGAATCTGTTCAACATCGGTTCTTAAGAGGGATTGCTAGGAGGCTAGGATTAGAAAAAGGCAAATATTCATATGATGAAATTGAACTAACTTTAAACCTCTCTCCTTTGGAAGTCCGTCGGGAAAGAAATGACCTCATTTGCTTCTTCAAAATTATAAATGGTATTATTGATTCACCTACTCTACTGCAACTCATTCCCTTCAATATCCCCTCGCAAAGACTCAGAAATAATGAACTGCTCTTCCTCAACCATCATTCGACAAATTATGGATATTATTCACCATTGTCCAGAATGTGTAGACTGGTCAACTCAAGTCAAAACCTTAACTTTTTTGGAATAAGTCTGAATGATTTTTGCCAGTCGCTAAACAAGTGACGGAATATTATAAGTGTCCCGTGGTCCTGACCCACGGCGTAGTCTTGACTTGATTCAACTTGTCACTTTATTTTCTTATATTATATCTACCATATGTCTTTACTTTCATGTACCTTTGTCTACTCCTGTATTTTTCATTTTACTTTATTCGTGTTATTATTTTGTAATTTGGACGATGTCCGTTAATAAATAAATAAATGTGCTTAAAAAGTGTTCAAGGGAAGTGTGTTATAATTAAAATTTCGTGCAGAGTAAAAATTTGCAAGTGAGCTGAATATTATTTTGTCGTTTGTCCGCGGGAGTGGCAATTTATTCTTCTCCACTGTGTCCACCACTGTTGTGACGGATGGGGACAAAAAAACACGATGATTTTACAGTTTTTTTAGCCAAGTTAATGCGGCAAATCATCCGGACGTTCAGTCCTGATCTCTGATGTTATATCAACTCGACAAGTCGTAAGGTTGGCCACTGAACAGACCGCATTATGGCATATTACGCATATTCCCCACGGCTGATGCATCCGGCGAAAGCGCTGATTTGCAGGGCGTAAGACACGTATTATGATATAATTTACCCGTGTTCTTGAAAGGAAGGAGGCGTATCTCGCTAGAAATAGGTAACGGCTTCCTTTTTGGAAACCTAATTTGGGTATTTTTAGGTGAGAAAGAAAATGATTGATGTAAGAAATTGGAGAATACAAATGTCAATCGTTTAAACTTTTACTTTCGCTGAGGCGGCAACCAGATCCTACGAAAAAAAATTACGAAAGAGACCCTTAGATGTTTTTGGCGTGTAGACTCTACACTGTAGAGCGTATGGACGAAGACAAGAGTTTAAGGAGAATATATGACTGGGAAGCTTATGGTAGAGTCGGGGATGCTTGAGGATGACATGACACTCTCAAGTTTTTTTTATTTTTTATTTATTTATCTATATAAAGTTTTTTATAAGTGGTTTTTCGATGCCTGTCTCACTAGGGTAAACCTGTGTCGAGACAGACATAGAGTACATCGATATATATACATATAGTTAAGTGAATATCAATAAGGGTAAATACAAAATATAAAAATAATACAAAATAATTTCAATACAATCAAAAGAACGATTGGGTTAATCCTGTTAAGATTGTGTTCATTATTAGTATGTGGGAAAATATAAATAGATCATTTTAATTAAGTTTGAATTTGGTTGTGTGTAAATAGTACTTGTTATCTATGTGCAATTTGGTTTACATATGCTTGCAATAGTGGGACGCCCTGTGATTGCAATCCATTTCTTTATTTCGTGTTTAATTTTTGTCATTGTTTCTAATTGTCTGATCGTAGTTGGTAGTGTATTGTATAGTTTGCAAGCTATGTTTTTAAAATGTCTTTGGCCGAATGAGGTTTTAGCAAAAGGAGTTTGAAGAAGTTCTTTGTTTTTGGCTCGGGTATTGTGAATAGTTTGTGTTGGTTTGTATAGTGATTTATTGTTCTGGTGTAAGTTGACCAAGATGGATCTTGCATACAGCTGTTTTATGTCCATAACATTGATAGTATTGAAGATCGTATCAGTGCTGGTAGAAAGAGGAACCTTAAGGATTATTTTAATGATTATTTTTTAAGTAAATTTCATTAAGTAAATGAAATACCTACTTTAGAGTATGTATTAAGCAAGGAATGTGTGCCTATCCTAATGAATCCTCTACGTAGGCCCCGACAGAATACCCAAAAATCAAATCTAAATCTTAACGACTTAAATGAAAAGGCTTGTACTAAAATATGCCCGGCCCCGGTGTATTGGACGGACATAAAGTGGGAATCGTAACGATGTAACTAAAGAAGACGTCTACAAAAATATTAGGCGCGCGGCCCATTGTATTTGGATGGACCTACGGTCGAATTTTCCCTAGCAGGCCTTGAAATTGATCTTTCCGCGAGACTGTTTTAATTAATTCCGATTATTACTAAAATCTCAGATGTTTCTAACATAAAATACTCTGTAATATACCCTCACAATTTACATTTTATTTCTTATTTTCCAGCTGCTGCCTGTAGATTAAACCGGTTTCTTTGTACGGACTGCGGTTACTGAAGCAGTCACTCCCGTCTCCTTTCCCTCTCCCTCTCCCAGCTCCCAGTCCCAGGTCTCTCATAAATCAATAGATAACACATTCAACGGGAGCTCTCAAGGACTCGACGACACCATCATAATATTATATAAACACATCTAGAATAACGAGGAATGCTAAACAAGTTATGCCACTTAAAAATATTATAATTAATTTCAAAATAGGAGTGGAGCCCGAAAATTGATGAAGGTTTCTTCTCAAATACATCGATATTAAGAAATGTGAAACCCAATTAGGGTACACGCAGAAAAATGGCTATTGATAATTTACTAAGAATCTCTTCAAATCGATGGCTTTGTGAAAGAATTAATAGGTTTCCTGATAAACGTTTTAGTAAATTACCAATATATTATCATGGTGTCGGAACACGTGTTCTTTGGATTTCGTCATGCTATTATCAAGGCATAGGCAATACGTGTTCCGACATCATGATAATATGTTCGTAATTTACTAAAAGTTTTTAGCAGGAAATCTGTTAATTCATTCGTAAAGCCTACAATCCCGTTTTTAACCGGAATTATCAATAATTTAAAGAGATTTTAATAAATTAGCAATTGTCATTACTCTCCGTGTAGGTTTGTCGAGAGGTTGAAGAAACAAAAACACATATAAAGCCATTTTAAGCAAAGTTTCGATTCGGAATGGATGGTCTTTCACCGGGGCAACACTGAGGATATCTACCACTCTGTAGGTGCACCAATCTCAAAAAATTCAAAAAGTTCAAACAAATCCTTTTGAAGGAACAGTCCCCCTGCAGTAGCCATACAAAAATCAGTTCCACTAACCTTATTTAGGTTGGTATCCTGGTACTCTAAAAAAATAACAAAAAAAAAATTTATAAGATATTTTTCACAGAAAATTAACAGAATTCAAATTATATCAATAAAGAATATTTTTTTAATATGATCCACAAAATTCACGACGTTTGCATTAAATCTGGCAATATTTATTTATTTATTAACTAATAGGCTTTTACAAAAATAGGTAACAAGTAATACAGTTGTGTTAGGTACATAGTTTACAATAAATAATGATTTATGATTATATTACAGTAAATTAAAATTAATAGTGTGGATTACGGAAAGCAAAATAGGTACTAAGGCGATATCAATAACAACCCTTACGTAGATGGCGATAAGGTTTAAATTCCCGCTTAACACCATTCGCCTGTTTTGATTTATGCAAGAAAAAAACATGGCCAAAAAGTGCCTTTTATTTTATTTTGTGGATGTTCAGGCATAAATTATAAAGGATCAATTTATAAATAACTTAATTTGCCACATTATACAATAAAATCATAACCGAATATGGGTTCGTAAGTAGGAGATTTCGAACTTTAAAGCAGTTTTCATAGGCCTTATACATTATTTTTTTCTGGGCTTATAAAAAGACTTATCTAAAAAATACTCGATTATTTCAAAGGTCAAGATGTATTCTACTCGCAGTATTTAATTGAAGCATCTGAAACATTTCTAGGCGACCAAATTTTCAAACCAAAAACACATGATTTTGCATTACTACGTATGGCATCGCCTTCAGAAACATAGAAATATAAAAATAAATGTGTATTCACTACGGAATCGTGAGTTCATACATCTCAGTAAAGTGATTAAAAAGATTTCGTTTTATAACTAATACGGAATCTTTAAACATGTCTACAATATTCCCAAATTTATTGCCAAAATGATGTAGTCTATTTATAGGAGTATGAGCTTCATAGTTGGTTTTAAAATTGTCACAGAAAAATGTTGCACTTTGCCTCGTATTTCTGGTCGGTACGTAAAATTCTATTTTGGCGAGAATTTCGGGGTTGTCAATGCAATTATTAATAATTTTATTTAATAGTACAAGGTCAGAGATGATCCGCCTGTCTGACGGCGTTATTAAGTTAAGTTGTTTCATCAAAAGGACATCTAATAGTATTATTACGCCATCGTCTGGACGGTTTCGGTTCTCTGATTGGTCAAATTCAAATCTTTTGTTTCGTTTAAATTCCGCATAGCCTGCCCTGATGGCCGACAGAGCGCACCTCTGGCGGCATAAGAACGAACCGAATAACTGGCGCGAATATTTAAATATGCAGCTAACAATGCATATAATTAATGCAAGATTACTTGACCATTAAAAAGCGTTTAATAAGAAAATTTCTTCTGAAATCTGATCACTTTGTGATGGCATTATTTATTTTATTAAAACACAAATTACTTTGTTTACATCACTTTATTATATACAACCTCTACATGTTTCATGAACGAAGTTCACCTCACCAGGAGTAAGTATACACTCATAAATAAACCATGTATACACTGAAGTCAAAAATTAAATATAGATTACAATTGGAAAGAAGAAGTGGAAGGAGGGGGGAGGGGTAAGAGTAGGCGGAGTTTATCACAATTAGGAATTAATTATTATTAATCCTAATTACAATTAGGAATTACAATAATAATAAACCCACGGAGCGGGTTTTTAACTGCTAGTTAATATTTTGAATTGTAATATTCAGTTTAAAGTTAATAAATCTTAGAAATTTGTGCTGTACCCTTTCAATATTATCAGAATGCGTTTTATACAATCACCTAAGTATTGCAAATTATTATTATTGATTATATTAGTTATATTTTTGATAGGATTTTTATTTCACTTACTTAAATTCCATGTTACCTACGTTTCGTAAACTCTTATGTTTCATGTTACCTATATTTTGTTAACCTATGCATTGTTAAATCTTATTATGTAATCTGTATATTCTTATATATTAGGTAAACTTTTTATTTGTATTGTGTTTAAAAAATATAGTGCTTTGTATGTAAAAGCCCTACGGGCGTTTAAATTAAATAAATTATAGAAAAAAGGTGCGGGATTTGCAAACCCAACTCGCCATTCGCCTCCACTCCTCAGTCCTCCCGTCCTGCTCCAATCCTCTTCCAGAACCTACGTCTTCCTCGTTTTGCCTCTGGGTCGCTTCCACTGGTCACATGTTTTTGGTGTCCATATGTTAAAATAATGCCAGATGATAATCTGGCATTATTTTAACATATCGAACGCATTGCAGTGATTAGAGAAAAATACGCTTATAAAAAGACTTTTAGAAAATCCACAGATTGAAAATACCTACTGCAGAAATACGTAAGTACGCACTAGGTACAGGTACCTATTAAATATTTTCCAGATATCTTTGTTGGGTTTCGCCATGTTCCTTAAGGTTCTCTATAATCAATAATCCATCCATGGCCGCCATTAGCAGCACTTTGAGGATTATAGGAAAGCAGTAATTATTCCAGACCGCATCATACAAACGTCTCCAGCCTGCACGCTTCGTGCTACAAACCGGTTCCGCCCAGGTACCGACCCGTCCTGGGAAAAGAGAATCTTCCAGCAATAGCTATCGTTCTGAGCCAACTCACTTACAGGTCACTTTAACCAAAACCTCGATGTGGATTATAGGCTCGGTATCTCAGTAGTATAATATAGTAACTCGGCTTATCTTATCTCAGGACTGCTAATAGACAGCAACTTTGTTAGCAACAAAGTTTAGCAAAAATGAAGGACGCTGCGATCGTTTAAATGGAAACACCGAGATTAATATTTATTTAATTTATTAAACATAAAATACTACCATTTCTTGTGTTTGAATATAAACATACATTTTTACATTATATTAAACTTTGCTTATTTCTAATACATATTACATAAACATTTTATATAAATGTACAATATAAGTGCATTTTAATTACAATGGGAAGAAAGCTATACATTTGGATAATACATACACGCGGTAAACAATTGTGTTTTTGGTTTGTTCAATCTTTTTAGTCTGATGTGCAGTCTTTATTGTAATGTAGTGTGTCCCTGAGTAAGTTGGTAGTAAATTATAACAACTATACTATAAAAAAATTAAATAAACTTATCGTCATCTAATTATACTGCTAAATTTGGAATTAAATCCTTATAATACAACACATATAGGCAATACAACGCGTTACCTAGTAACCTAAAACTTCCAGTAACCAACAAAAACAAGATGTTTCATAACAGCTTTATTAACCATTACAAAAAACAAACATAAGAAATACAAGTCATTCAAAATAGAGCCGTAAGGAATATACGACCATGGTACACGCATATCAAAGATATACACTCACAGACACAAATACTTCCTTTTACAATTCTGTCAAAATATGACATCACAATTGCCACTCTACAAATAATTCCTCACACACCAACACCAACCAGTCTTTAATTCCGACATACACCATAACAAAACACGATCACAAAATCAAATACACTTGTCGTCATCTACTTACACGACTAATTTTGAAATTAACTCCTTACAATACATCGCATATGAGCAATATAATGCATTACCTAGTAACCTAAAACTTCCAGCAACGAACAAAAAACATAGGCAAAAGCTCAGCTATTTCTCAGCAGTTGATACATTCTTTCCTTGGAACTCCAAAAGAACTTCTGCGTTTATTTATGTTGTCTTGTCTTTCTGCGTTTATTTATTATTTATTTATTGGACAATTTGTATAGCGCCGCTTTTGTGAGATATCACCTCAGAGGCGCTTTACAGTTGATTACAGGTATTACAAAAATTTTAAATATTAAAAAGAAGTGAAGTTAAATAAAGTAAAATGAAGTACAGGAACAGGTGATATGAAGATAGAAGATGGAGACTCTGCAGCAAGAATCCTAGGTGGTGAAGAAACTGGACCAGCTGCTGCAGCTAGAGAGTACACCGCGTCCACCAACAGTCTAATCTAATATTGTCTTGTCTTACTGTGTTCTCTTTAATCTAATGTTGTCTTTCTCGAAATCAGTTGTTTAAACTTACTGGTATACATTATAAGTACTTTTTTTTTAAATAACTTAACGAGTTAAACCTCAAATCGTAATATTTAATTATTGAAGACAATATTAGCGATTCCTAAACGATAATTTGAAGCAGAAAAATATTCTGTCACACCTAGGACTCGAACCCAGGACCTTTGCCGGGGCACCGCTCTACCAATTGATCTAATGGGATCTTATCTCTTTCGGTCATATTTAACTGCATTATACTTCGAATAAGAACTTCCAACATTATCTTCATTTTTCGCATCACAAAATTCAACCTGAACTAAATGCAATCTAGACTGTGTGGTTGTGCGGAAATCTTTCGTACGCAATTTTGCGGGGGGTTGCGGTATTGCGGATGCGATATAGACTAAGACAAACAAAAACGAACGAATTGAATTGCCTTAGTGTTTTGCAAGAGGAAAATGAGTAGGAAAGGCCAAAGACTTACCCTGGTCTCGTTCTCCTTAAGCCGCTGGTTTTTTTCTCTTATCAGTTTGCATACAATTAACATTAACACTTAACAAAAAACAAAAAACACAGTGACATTCACTGCGGCGGGTAAAAATGTTTCACTGGACGATTGTGCTCCAAAATAATCACAGCCGAGTTCAAACATATGCGGGTTTCAATATGACACGAAATGTTCGCGGGTAAGATGCAACGATAACAACTGATAACAATACTCCTTGTCTCTGGCCCGGATCACGGAAAGGGGACAAGGGGCAAAGGGGGGTGAAGGGTACACATTTAAGGCTATTCAATTTTAAAACCTAACGCGCAACTATCCCCCCCGCCTTGAAAGGGTGCGAAATCACCCCTTTTAAAACCGCATTGTCATGGCATTTATCATATAAACAAATCAACATAACCTACAGTTATCCTAAATTTCCTAACCTACATTGACTAAACCTAATGCTACTAGACTACTATTGAGTTGGCAAAGGGTATAGCCGTATTACTGGGCGAATATAAGATCCCAGCACTGTTCTGACACGAGCAACACGAATTACTCCATCCTTTGCGGGGAAAACTTCATAAATAATAGCTAACGGCCAATGTAATGGTGGGGCGTTTTCAGTTCCCACTATTACTACTAAGCCGACCTTTACTGGATTAGTAGGAGTATTCCATTTTGGACGTACTTGCAAAGTATGCAAGTAATCTAATCTCCATCGCTTCCAGAATGATTGAATTAATTTATCGAGTAAATCATGACGCGATAGAAGGTTCAAATTATCCTTCTCGATTTCCATGGCGGGCAGGTGTTTTAAGGGAGTTGTCGTCAAGAAGTGAGCTGGCGTTAACGCAAGGGGCTCGGAGGGGTCTGAAGAGAGCGTTCTACACAATGGCCTCGTATTCAGAATGGTTTCTACTTGTGCAAGTACTGTAGTTGCCTCTTCAAACGATAGAATCTGATCTCCTATTACCCGAAAAAGATGAGTCTTCATACTTTTAATATTGGATTCCCAATTTCCTCCAAAGTGGGGTGCTATTGGCGCATTCAAATGCCAGCTTATTCTATTATTGGCCAAAATACTTGCGAATTCTTCACCAAAATGTGAAGATGACGAAAATGCGTGCAATTCATTCAATTTTCTCTTGGCTCCGACAAAGTTAGTTCCGTTGTCTGAGTATAAATTTGACACAGGACCACGCCTAGAAAGAAATCGTTTGAATGCGTTCAGAAAACATTCGGTGCTCAAACTTGATGCCAATTCAAGGTGTATAGCTCTTGTTGTCAAACACACAAATAAGCAAATATACGCCTTTTGAGAACGAATTCCACGTCCGCGTGATACGGTTACCCTTAAAGGCCCGGCAAAGTCTATACCCACATGCGTAAATGGTTTTATAGACTGAATGACACGACAATCTCTATGATCCGCCATTAAAGGTGCAATTGTTTTAGGGCGTAGCCGAAAACACGAATTGCATTTATGTACTCGATTTCGAATTAAACTACGGGCTGACAGTATCCAATATTTTTGCCTCAAAATAGACATTAATAATGCGGGACCCGAGTGACAATGAATTTTATGATAATGATCAACCAACAAATTTAAAACGTGATCCTTTCGCGGGAGAACTATTGGGTGCTTTTGATCATAATTTAAATCCAAATTAACTAAACGACCTCCCAACCTTATGATTCCGTCATTCAAGAACGGTCTCAAACGTTGAAATACGGGTTTACACGTCTTTCCTTGTTGTAGATTTATCAATTCCCCGGGAAAGTACGCTCGTTGTATTTCGCGCAATATTTTAAGCTCAACGAACTCTAAATCTGACCCACGTATATATTTTCGATATTGGCAACACCTTAAGAAAACGAAATACGTAAACCAAACATCGTAATAATTTATTCCACGAGGAAAAGCGCTTTGACAGGGTTAGAATATCATATTCTCCTAAACCAGAAGTCATTACTAACGAAATAGACTTCTGTTCGGGTGGTTCTGTGACCATGTTGACATCAAATGTGGTAATGGGCCACCGTTCAGGCCTAAATTTCATCCACGGTGGGCCATGAAACCATAGCGGGTGATCTAAAATTTGATTGGGGGTAAGCCCTCGTGACAGACAATCAGCGGGATTATCTGTGCCTGCGATATGATTAAAACAGGTAGCTGATAATTCAGATTGAATTTTAGCAACTCTATTAGCCACGAATGTCCCCCAACGGTGCGGAGAAGACTGAATCCAACAAAGTGCTACAGTGGAATCAGTAAATGCGTATATATTTTCAATTTTCAAGCGTTTTTCTAAGGTTTCTATTACGTTATGCATTAATTTTGCAAGTATTAATGCAGCGCAAAGTTCTAATCGTGCGAGAGAAACAATTTTCACAGGAGAAACCTTCGATTTTGCACAAGCAACATGTACTGAAATTGCTTCATGATTTTGGACATGGAAATACACTATACCTCCATATGCCTTTTCGCTGGCATCTGCGAAACCAACAATGGTTACGATGCTACTGGACGTGATGCCAGTATGACGCGGAATTTGTATTCTATTCAGTGAGGAAAGTTCCTCACAGAATTGCGTCCATATCCTTACAATATCGTCGGGAAGCTCATCATCCCAATCGCATTTGTGTAGCCACAATTGTTTAATTAAAAGCTTGGCATATAAAACGACAGGCGCGATGAAGCCCATAATATCCCATATTTATGCGACACAAGACAATATATTTCGTTTTGTACAACCTGTTTTAGGTGTAGAAGTGACGAACGAGAATAAATCGGAATTTGGTGACCAGTATAAGCCCAATATTTTATGCATGCTTACTTCATCAAATTCCTTTATCGCTGATAAGCGATGCGAATCTGGAATAGATTCCAGAACATTTTGCGAATTGCTGGTCCACTTGACAAGGTCAAATTGGCCAGTCTTCAATAATGCGATTAACTGAGAGGACGTTTCCTTTGCACCCTCTTCAGTTTCCATACTATATACAAAATCATCCATATATAAAAATTCTTCAATAATTTTCTTAGCCTCGGGAAAAGCTTCTCCTTCATCGGAGGCCAATTGCCTGATAGTGCGTAAAGCTTGAAATGGGCTGGATGTAAGACCAAAACAAACGCGGTTAAACTCATAAGTTTTAATATCTTCGCTGGGCGAGAAGCGATACAAGATTCGTTGATATCTCCGATCACTATCTTTCACTCCTATACACAAAAACATTTTGCGTATATCAGCTGAAAGAGCTATTGGGAATACACGAAAATTCATAATTATATTAAATAAATTTCCCTTTAAATTTTCCCCACTATATAAAATATTATTCAATGACACGGAAGTGCTTGTTTTTGCGCTAGCGTCCAGGACTATTCTCAAACTGGTCGTGATTTTATCCTCTCGTACAACTCCATGGTGCGGAATTATGTATGAAGGCATCTCATTTCCTTCATTTGAAGTGCTGAGAGTCAAATAATCCTTCTCTAAATATTCATTGATAATATTATTATAAGCTTCTCTTAATTTTGGAGAGGCTTCCAATTTACGTTCAAGGCATAAAAAACGTTTCTTTGCCATTGGAAATGAATCCCCAAGGGTTGAAACATCCCCTTTAAATGGCAAAGTTACTATATATCTTCCATTTTCAGGGTCTCTTGTGGTTGTTCTTTGATATATTTCCTCACATTCACGATCTTCAGGACTTTTAATAGACGGTACGTTTACCTCTTCTAATTCCCAAAATCTTTTGAGACAAATATCATCTGGTTCTTCTAGCATGGCACAACAAGATACGCTAACATTATCCTCAACCCGAGTTGGTGCTGATCCCAAAATAACGTATCCTAGAACTGTTTCTAAAGCATGCAGATTATGCCTCTGAAAAGGGTCTTGAACCCTTTTTGACAACAGGAGATGCGGGAAGAGCTGGGCTCCTAGCAACATGTCAATTTCTCCTGGTTCTCCATATGACTCATCCGCCAACGGTAAGTCATTCAAATATGACAATGAAGGTACATCAACTTTGGCGGTAGGTAAGCGCTCTGTAACTTTATTCACAATCAATGAAGTAATGTTATAATTTATTGCTCGATTGAAACGAGAGTAAATTTCGGTCTGTATGGAGCCTGTAATGGGCTTAGACGATCCTCCAATACCCTTAACGGTGGAACAAGACGGGCGTTGATATTCAAAAAATCCTAATTTTCTACAACAATCCCGAGTAATAAAATTGCTCTGAGATGCGCTGTCCAATAAACACCTAACGAGATGTTCATTTCCCTGTGCGTCTATTATTCCCACTCGTGCGGTAGCCAGCAATACAGTACAATGAGTCTTTAGATTATGAGATCGAACAGTTGAAAAAGTACACAAAGCTACATCAGAATTGGAGCAGCCCGGTTTTGGATCATTCAATTGATCAGCTTTCTGGTTTTCAATTCTTTGGGCATTTTGAGAGTCTGACTGCCCCTTGTGTGATGCACCCTGTTCTTCAAAATGTAACATTGTATGATGAAACTTGTCATTACACTTATGACAATTTTGATTTGAATTGCAAGTCCTAGCCTTATGTCTATCACTAAGGCACCTAAAACAGAATCCCTTGCTTTTGATAAAATTGAACCGTTCCCTTACAGTCAATTTTTTAAATTCTGAACATTTAAACAAATTTCCATGCGTTAGATTATTGCAAAGTAAACATTTAATAGGTAGACGATTTTCCTCACTACCAGCGCTCATATAGGCTTGCGTCGATCTTTGTGACCGTTTTAACGTTTCACTTTTATTTTCCACCGATTTCCTTGAAGAACCGGTTCTTTGCAAGATCTTAACTTGTTCACGCACAAATTTCACCAAGTCTTCAAACGAGGGGAATTCATTTTCCCGATTGTATGTTTCGAATCCTTTCACCGAGTCCATATCAAGTTTTTTCAATGCAATGTGTAAGAAAATAAAGTCACACAAATTATCTAAATTTACATTTTTAACGGCTGCCACAGCTGACGCAAAATGATCAATGAAGGATTCCAGATTATTAATATTTGCAACAGCAAAGGATTTAAAATCCAAAATTTGATCGATGTATGCAGAAGATATTACTCTTTTGTCGTTATATTTATCGATCAACGAGTTAAAAATAATTTCGTAATTTTCCGGCGGTAAAATGATCCCGGCGAACGTTGATTTAACACGGTTACTAATTTTTCCCAACAAATAATATAACTTTTCTGAATTCGAAAGTGTATCGTTATTGTGTACGGTGTTAATAAAACTTGAATAAAATATGGGCCAATTTTTTATTTCCCCATCGAAATATGCCAATTCAATCGGTGGGAGTTTTACACTACATTTTTTCTGTTCACTAACCACCCGCGAAGTGTTTTCCCGATTTAATGATATTTTTCTTTTGATATGTCCGTACATATCGTCGAACTTGAACCATCTTTCAAAATTAGGTTCAAAGTTTGAATCGATTTCCAAATTTAATATATTTATTTGTTGAGATATGTCCTCATACTTACTTCTAGTCAAGTCTAGAGTTTCAACTAACGAAAGAAACTCCTCTAGAATACTCAAGTCGGAAATTTTATTTGATATTTCAAATAACTTAGTAAGACGTGCATCTAACGCATCTCGCTGAGCCGTCAGTAATCTCAACTTTTTTTCTTTAGTGGCCATTATGTATTTAGCAATAAATAATTAACCCAAATAATTAATTATAATTTAAATAACGCTATAATTTAATTAACGCTAGCGTAATTGATCAAAGTAAACAATTCTTCTGATATGTGTTTCCAAATTAAACTCAATAACAACTGAATATTATTATTCTGTTTACTATCTATTATTAGCGGTCGTTAATACATACCTAAGTACTTAACGCTAGCGAAGTATGTACTCGTATTAGAATTGAGTATTGAATACAAGTACCTACTTAGAATACGATTCCTTGCGTTAAACCAGGTACCTACATACACGATTAAATTATTGTCAACCTATAATTTGCCACGAGGAATTAAATGTAATTCGTTTTTAATATAGCTATTTGACGAACTAAATTTTAACTCATTTATAATGCAAATGCCACGATTTTGGTACAAATAATGATTATTGCAATTGCGAACGAAAGTAATACAATATAATCCGGTTCGAAATTGGACCAATTTGATGGTTGTGCGGAAATCTTTCGTACGCAATTGTGCGGGGGGTTGCGGTATTGCGGATGCGATATAGACTAAGACAAACAAAAACGAACGAATTGAATTGCCTTAGTGTTTTGCAAGAGGAAAATGAGTAGGAAAGGCCAAAGACTTACCCTGGTCTCGTTCTCCTTAAGCCGCTGGTTTTTTTCTCTTATCAGTTTGCATACAATTAACATTAACACTTAACAAAAAACAAAAAACACAGTGACATTCACTGCGGCGGGTAAAAATGTTTCACTGGACGATTGTGCTCCAAAATAATCACAGCCGAGTTCAAACATATGCGGGTTTCAATATGACACGAAATGTTCGCGGGTAAGATGCAACGATAACAACTGATAACAATACTCCTTGTCTCTGGCCCGGATCACGGAAAGGGGACAAGGGGCAAAGGGGGGTGAAGGGTACACATTTAAGGCTATTCAATTTTAAAACCTAACGCGCAACTACTGTGCCTTTAGATTATTTTTAGATAAATAAATCTTATTTTTATTTTAATGTGCGTCATCTATTAACTTTTTGTGCAATGAATATTTTAAACCGTATATAAATACAAATTATTGTTATTATTTTGTAATGTATTATCACTAAATAAAAAAAGTTAAAAAAACCAGTAACACGATCTCTTTTTGGAACTCTCTAACTTCTGTGTATCTTTCTTTATATAACTGTGTCTAGTCTGTTTTAAAATCTATGTACACTATTTATTGAAATTGTATTATTATGTAAAAATAATTTCCTTTTAATCATATAGTGTTATCTTTCCCGAAATGAGTTTTATTAATTTTGCTTTCATTTTAAATATGTACTAATGGGGAATAAGTTATTATAAATTCTATTGTTATTATTTTGTAATATTTATTTATTTATTTTATTGATACATGATTTAGAGAGTACATGTGTTTTTTGTGATATTTCACCCCTCATGCTAGGGATGACCTTGTGTTATGGCGGGTGAATTTTACAGTTTGCGGACATAGAATCTATACATTACTATAATATAAAAAAGAAAAATGATGTATAGCTAGTTTGGGTTGCAAGAAGAGGATGGAGAAGTTAGAGAATTATAAGATGATAAATTTGAGAAATTATTAGTAAATAGATCACACTAATTAATTATGTACATACTATACCGTTAAGTTAGGGAATAAGGATATATTATGTTTTGTCTGAAAGGTGATTAAATGGATAGAGTGTAGAATGAATGGGTATTGTAGTTGTAATGTATTCCGTGTGTAAGGATCCATTTCGTAATTTGTTTTTTAAAGGAATGGGGTTGACTCACGGTTTTTAGGTTTTCAGGGATAAGGTTAAAGATTTTAGGAGAGCTATGAAGAAAAATTGTTTTTGAGCTGACGTGGTATGTTGTGACGTATTTATCACTTAAATAAAAAAAATTATCATTGCTCTATTCTAGATTTTTTTGCTGTTTTTTTTTAACTACGTACATAATAGTAATACTAATTGTTTTACTATCATCTTTTTTGTTACAATATGTAAAATGGAATCCTCACTGGGATCTCCCGTGCTGGGGATTTCATTTTACATATTGTTAAAATTTAGTCGTATGGATAATATAAAGTTATCATAAATATATTAGAGTATTGTCTTTCTGAAATAATTATTAATACATTAAACCTGGTGTTTTTTTGTTCAGTTGAGTGGTGATCTATTTCTGATCTCCCTATTTTTTGTATCCAGCTTCTTATTTTAGATTTAAGTGTTAAAATATTATTGTGAATTTTTTAAAGGAGAGTGGGAGTTAGATGTAGAGTTTATTACCATAGTATAGTAAGCTTTTTTGCCCAAATGTTGTATTTTGTATTTTCTTGTTGGATATGTTTTTGACCTTGAGATCTAGTGTTTCTAATATATTTATGAATGTAAAGGAGTATTGTTTTAGAATAGGGTTGAGATTACTAAAATAGAGAACTAGATACTAGAACGGTTTAGTCTGCGTGTGGTGCAACAATTGTTTTATAAATTTATATAATAAAACTTGTTTTTCCAAGTTAATTCTTCCAAGGAAAAATACCTTAAATTTTTGTAAATTCTTTACTAAAATATTATTTTAGACTTAAAATGTACCCTGTTTTTTAATTCAATAGAATTTTCAACCTCAAAACTATACTCCAAATCACTAATAACCTTGTAAAACATATAAAAGACGCCCGTTATTAGCCGCCAAATGATAATAGTAGAATAAAAACTGTGTAGAGAAAGGACGCACTTTTTGCAACAAAAAACGTTATAACAAAGTATGATCTCTGATATACTATGCTGATAGGTTGATAGATAATTATATTTTTTATTTACATCACAATAAAGATGTTACATTTTTTGGCATTTCGTTTATACCAACAATGAAATGCCAAGCACCGCCCATACAGAATGACTGGACTCGATGCGAAATATTATATTGTGAAGACGTTTCTAAAGAATTGAATATACACACAAAGCGGATTAACTTACCTACAGAATGCTTTAAAATAAAAATATACAAAATTGCGTCAAGGTCTTAGAGTCTATTAAAATGTCTTCAGACCTCTCGTTTGTTCAGGATTTAGGTGTACCAATTGGTGTAACTTATGAAACGCGAGCCGAGCTTCGAATTATGGGAAAGGAACGCGCCATTTGATGTTGCTTTGTTCCTTTCCCATAATTCGAGGTTCGGCTTGCGTTTCGGTTCGCAAATGTATCCACCTTTATATAAGACTGACGAGAAGTTGTGGGTATGAACGTAGTTTTTGACATAAATACAACAACGCGTTATGTTCATACAAATCAAACGAAATTCCTGTTTCTAGATGCAAAGCGAATAACTAAACGCATAAGAAATGAATAGCCAATAACGATGTGTGAATATATGAAACAGCTACGTATAACAACCTTCGTAGCTAACGCGTTAGCATCGAACGGAAGGCATTAGACAGGGATAGCCATTAAGAAATATGTGTTTACAGGTGAAAGAGCTATATATGCGATTATGAAGGCCCGACGTTTATGTATGCGTGCATCTCGACACCATCGCGATCTCACTATTTTATTCAACATTTACCATTTTCGGTAGCAAAAAGCCTTGAATAATTGTATTCATCGAAATAATAAGTGATAATAAGTTCTTAAGTACGTAAATTTTAAGCTCAGAATTCCTATTGATTACAATAATTATGACAGTTTGATGAATCAATTTTACAAAGAGTTATTAACAACTTAATTGATAGTCCTGCCATCGTTGCCACTATTAATCCATGTGCCGACTAGGAATACAAAACAAAATATAACATTCTTCTGCAATACATACACGACCAACTATCAGACACACTCACTGACCAATAGGATGCATGATCTGGGCAACAAGTATGGGGGTGCTATTGATTTATTTATTGACTCTATTTATAGAACTAAGCATAATCTATACCAACACTTTGTCGAATCCTACAAATTAGAGTAGCTTTGGTAAATTAGTTTTCGTGATTTGTCTTATATGTAGTGTTCTTGTATTTTTTTTTTTACTTTATGTTACTCTTACTTTTTACTGATATTACTTCATATTTAGTTTTCTTTTTTTTTTAATCATTTCTTAATATTTTTTCATTATACTTATAATCACAATTTTACAACTATGTATTTTGTACACTTTTCAATGGATTACATCTATTTACTGTCAGTATCTCCTGTATACTACAGATATTATCCTATGTATCACTTTTATGTAAAAGCCTTTTTAGGCGTATATATCAATAAATAAATGTATTTTTGAAACTTCATTAGATTTGGTTTTTGCTCGAGAATGATTTGTGCACATCTCAAAAGCACAGGAAAGTTTTTTTTTCACAAAAAAGAGGCTAGAGCGACGTATTTGTGGCAGCCAGTGACAGCTTGTCTGACGATGTGAATCTCACATATGTCCACTGGACCTAGTTCAGTGAAACCACGCGCGTTGTCTTTGTAACCTGTCTTTTAATTTTGAATAGATCTAAGGGTTTTGGTAAACATTTTTACTGTTCAACGGTCGTAGTCTTTAATTTAGTGAAAACAACCAACCTATAAGTTGATTTAAGGCGATGCACTACGTAGTGTAATATTTTAAATCGAGCCGCTATCAATAACACCCCTTACGTAGATGGCGATAAGGTTTAAATTCCCGCTTAAAACTATTCGCCTGTTTTGATTAATGCAAGAAAAAAACATAGCCAAAAAGTGCCTTTTATTTTATTTTGTGGATGTTCAGGCATAAATATTTAATTTTTTTCAGATCATTTTATAAATAACTTAATTTTCCACATTATACAATAAAATCATAATCGAAAATGGGTTCTTAAGTAGGAGATTTTTAACTTTAAAGCAGTTTTCATAGGCTTTTTACATTATTTTTTCTGGGCTTATAAAAAGACTTATCTAAAAAATACTCGATTGTTTCAAAGGACAAGATGTATTCTACTCGCAGTATTTAATTAAAGCATCTGAAATATTTCTAGGCGACCAAATTTTCAAACCAAAAACACATGATTTTGCATTACTACGTATGGCATCGCCTTAAGGATACCGTTTATAGTGGGGCGCCTTTTTTATATGCTCACAAGAAGCGTAGTGCCTTAGTCTAGTAATATGTCTCAGGAAAAATATGTCTCAAGCGCCGAAATATCTCAGGCGCCAAAATGTCTCATGGGCCATAATACCTCAATCTGTCTCTGTCTTGACTGGCAATTTATATTTTTGATTGTTTAGGAGTGAATGGGATGTATTGTACGGGTTGATGTGGTGAGAATTGATTTATTTTACGCCGCCCATGAATCGATTATCCGCGGAGACGGGCTACCTACAGCTCCATTAAAACTCTGATGAATAAATAAATAATACTACGATTACGACCACTGTAGAGATAAACGTCGGTAGAAGGAATTCGTCGGCGTTTCCGTGTGCCCGAAGTAAGCTCGATTTGACCTTACTTCTGGTGAAATTCTTGAAAATTTTCAAAAACGAAAATAATTTTTTAGACGGATAATTAATTTTGTTGGCCTGTCTGAAGCCAACGCGGAGAAAATTTTGGTAATCCGGTTAAAAACGGGATTGCAGACCGTTTCCAGATAAACTCTTAGTAAATTCCAATTATATCGGAACACGTGTTCGTGCACCTGCATGAAATATTAGAATTTTTAAACACGTGTTAGTATAGTGTTAGTATAATATAGTCGTATTATTTTGTTACGAAACCTTTCAATTCCCGCCACCGCGACTGAAAAGGTTTTGTAAATACTCCCCCTCACGCTGAAAAGTTACCGATATAAAATATTGCTAATGTATTAAGAATCTCTTGAAATTATTCGTAAGTCGGTTTAAAAACGGGATTGCAGGCCCTTAAATAATGAATTAAAATGTTACCTGTTAAACTTTTAGTAAAAGAGGAATGTATCATCACGATGTTGGGACAGTGTTCATAAAAATCAATTTTCGCATTTTTTTATATTATCAAGGTAAATGCAGATGCATGAACATGTGTTCCGATACATTAGGAATGTAAAAGTTTATCAGGAAACGGCATGCAATTCCATTTTAACTGGATTACGTATTGATTTGAAGAGATTTTTAATACATTAGCAATACTCACTTCTCCGTGTATTACGTACTATCTCTCCAAACGTGTTTCACTATTAGAACGCGATAAGCGGTGCGCGGAGACCGGATTCGGAAGTTTTAGTTAGAGCGTTGTGAACGTTGGAGGTCAGTTGGAGGTAAAAAAATTGGAACCTAATTTGTTGCTTCATGTTTTTTTTTTTTAAATTTTATTCGTATAAAGATTACATACAATGTTATTTATACCCGCTAAGCTACTGCAAGTAGCTTGTCAGCAGGAGATTAGTTGCTCATATAATAATAGTACAATACATAAATGAAATAATCATCAACGCTTTAGCGTAGTAATACATACATATCTACAAAAACCAAAAAAAAATAAAAAATTGTGTTATACTTGATTTGTGTTAGTTGAAAATACAGAAATTATTAGTTAATAATTAGATATGGGGAAAAACAGTGTATCGCAGTCTTAATACGTCTAAATATAATAAATCAATAAGTTGAGCCATCTTTCAAATGTGTTACTTTGTCGCCGTATATGACTCCCAGATTCTTACCCAAACACCTTCTTTCCTTCCCAAACCCCCTCTCCTTCAACTCCTTAAAAGACCCTCCAAACAGCATCCATTAAATCAAATCAAATCAAAGAAACCAAGGCCTTTGTTGACTCAAATTAGAAGAAAGATTTCTTACACTTACCCCTACAATTGGCTGTATTTTTGAAGAGCTAGGCATCAAAATTAGGCTATCAACATTGTCTGCCGACAGCGTATCCTAAGACTAACTATTTGGACACTTTGCTTGCCAAACTGAGAACTTGAACCTTGAGAAACTCATAGCCAAGGCAAAGCGGAAGACAGGAGAAATATAGAAAGATCATCGATGCGTTGTACTGACGAAGTATCACCTATGTCCGGAGCACGTCCTTGGCTAGTTATGCAGCGCAAAACCGCAAGGAGTGCCGGATCCTGGTCCATCAATTGCCCGGTTGGAGAAGGGCTACGATCATCAGTAATAATTCAACAACTTTTTACATAAAGGATTTGTAAGAAGATAATTCTACTTTATTTATATCTATGGTTTCCGTGTGGCACCTCCAGTACTTACTCATTAATTAACCTTGAAATTATTTGGGATACATTGTTTGCCACACCTGCGATCGGATCACAAAACCTGAGGAATTTAAATCGAAGCAGGACTAATCCCAGAGCAGTTGGGCCTCCTTTTAGCTGGTGACCGATGGATCCGCTCAATTTCATCTTCATTAATTTTATAAAGCTGGAGTCTTCGTCATTGGACGAGGAGTAATCAAAAAGCATCTTCCGATCCTGTACTATCACGGGCTTTTGTCTTGGGGACAACATTGGCAAGGTGATTCTAGAACTGACAAGAAGATAATTTGTCGCTTTTCAAGTCGAGATGAGTTCCTGCCACAAGCTGTCTTCAACCACGCCTGCAGTCTGTATCATATTCCATATGTAAGCAAGCCCCTTTTCGCCAAACAGTTTAATTTAGGATGCAATTTTTGTTGAATACAATAATTTCTTCCAAATCAATTTTATTAATTGTTGCCACCGGAACCCGCGGTAACAATCTCAAGAAGATTGGCCGTGAGAAGTTGAATAATACCCCTGTAAACGTGATCATTCGAGTCTCGTTAGATACTGTTTCTAGTCAAATTAAAATGTTTTTATGAAAACATGAGATCTCAATCTGCAATCTGTGTGAACTGGACCATTTGGACCATCCAGAGTTAGTGTTAGTTGAGATGTTTTCATAACGGCCAACGAGAACCATGTTAATTCACGTTCAAACTAAACCAAACAGCCGCGGCTCACAAGGCATACAATGGTGTTTTTATTATCAAATTATGTTACCAAAAATTACGTGAGTATTACTTCAGAATAACAAAAGATAAATCCACCTCGCTTCCCAGAAAGTTGACGTGATTGTTAAATCTGTTGGTAGTGTTGACTTAATAAAATTATATTCTCCGTACAGAGAGCGCCAAGGTTCAACTCCAAGATGATTTTATTTTGTTAACTTTACTTCGTGCCATGGGAATGCTATTTTTTATTAATATTTGGATCCGACTCGCCATGAAGTAGGTGAGAAGACGCATCCGCCGCCAAGACCAAGACAATCCACACCCCATGAACCCGGACACCCCTGCTAAGTCACCAAACGTAGCGAGCCACTTGTGGTGACCTATAGCAGGGGTATTGATTATCCAATAGATGGTTCCCGGGGCGACGGTACCCATACCCGCCTCCATAACTGATGAATTATAAGAAAAATATATGTATTTCGCTGTATTTTAACTATTTGATATATTTTTTTTGCAATAGTTAATATGTTTTGAAGCAACATTGTGTCTTCAAAGACTAGAGTGAATTATAAATTTTAATTGTACAGTAAAATTAATATGTGTTTTGGCTAATCTGGTTTTGCAATGGGGTACTGCAAATACACAAGTGCCATGTCTTTGGCTAGAATGTTTTGATTTTTTTGTGAAATTGTTTGGACGCGTGTAAATAAATTTTAGATATGCAATGCTATAGGTTTGTCGTAAGTCCATTATAACTTTTTTTAAACAATCGTGTGGAAGGGAAACTACTTCCTTGATGCGTCTGAATCTTTGTTCCATCATTTCTGTTTCACATCTTTCGTGTGAAAGTCGTTAATATTGTTTTCAATGATTAATTATTTTGTAAATTCTTTCAGTTAACTATTTTTATTATCAGTTTTACGGATCGCCTCTTGGAATATCACAAGTAATTAGTTGCACTGAATTCGTTTTTTTGGTTATTTTTTCCACTTCCTGCAGTTAATAAGGGAGTAATTACATCGCTCCGGATCCAGATTACCAGACAGGATCTCCCGCATTACTCTCGCAACCTTTTCTATTTGCTATAATCCTCCCACCTCCGGGTCTAGCCAATGATCTTAAGCCCCACGACTTGCATTTGACTCCAACATTCTCCATAATTAAATCGAACATAATTACGCATTATATATCCCGCGTGGTCCCGGTGCTCGATTACCTCCGCGTGGTTTATTTCTCTATCTTGGTGTTGGACTTCCTTTTCCGTTGCATAACGACATTTTAAAAGGCTGTCAATCATACGCATTTGTATAATATAGTCCTTGTCACATCATGTCTCATTTCCTGAAAGTCGAGGGGAAAAGTAGCAGACTTCGGACGTGAAAAAAGTCGATGAAGAAATAATTTTTGTTTTTATTTTTTGGAATAACTTAGTGAGTAAAACCTCAAATTGTAATATTTAATTATTGAAGACATTATTACCGATTCCTAAATGAAAAAATGAAACAGAAAAATCAGAAAAAGATACGATCACATCTAGGATGTCATCCTGATTTTTCTGTTTCAGATTTTCGTTTAGGAATCGCTAATGATGTCTTCAATAATTAAATGATTTTTGTATTTCTTCTGTGGGGACTGGTAGATATATCATATATCAAGGGCTGGCTTTGAGCCAAACGGCGCTAGTAAAAACCTCAAGGACGTTGGTGTTAGGTATTATCAGCGCCTTGACTCCTTGGCGCATTGGCAAGGGCCGGCTCTGCATATATCGATGGTGTGGACCCAATTATTCAAACTGCCGAAGTTCTCCCTCCAGCAGAAGACTTGTTCCTTTTGAGAGAATAAGGAGATTATCATATAACCAATTCTTTACAAGGCCTGTATCAAATGTTCCTTTCCAATTTTTATGTCGAGCTATTAGCACAGTGTCATCTGCAAAAGATATTAATTTTCCAATATGGGTACGTTACAGAGATTATTAATATATATAAGAAATAGAATAGGGCCTAGGAGACTTCCTTGTGGGACTCCGAATTGAATTGATAGAGGGTTACTTACATCTCTATTGTTATTTTTCATGCTTTATATCAATGTGGGACGTGTGGGATTGCAATAACCTCTCCACATCCTGCAATCGCATCATTACTATTTCTCACCACAAAAGTAATGGAGACAACGATTTCTATAAGACTTCGCAAAAGCGAACCAATTGACTCTACTCTATAAATAGCTACTGTTTGTTCGAAAAAACGAAAAAAATAGCCTGATGGATTAGCATCTGTACTACAGTACCTATACATGATCTAAAACAACAAGAACACATTTAAACACCGTCAATGGTTATTTTCCCCTACCTAACAACTAACAACGGTTTCAGCATTTTGTCAAATTCGCACGACAAACAAGTAGTGACACCGTTATATTTATTCAGTTTTATTATTGCAAGTCTGTTTGGCAGGAAACCATTACGATTTGTTTGGCGGACCAATTATCACATATTATATTTAACAAAACAATCGACATAACGTTGTATTCTGGCGATGAGTCGTTCATAAACGAGGCGCACAATTGAGCTAGCTCTTTTCATGAGCCGCTCACGGTAAACTATACCACGACTCAATCAAATGGTTACTCGTTTTAATCAAAGATTTGGAAAAATAACGCCATTAAAATTATCAAATTATTAATTTTTATAAAATATTCAGAGACGTGAAGGGCACCTGACAGTCCGACATCTGGACTTGGACATCGTACCTACACCTACTAGCTACATAGCATCTTATTTTTCTCGTGGTACGAGGTGCCGTACAGGTACCAAGAGTCGTACGTTAGTTCATACGCTTACGCTGGGAGCTGGGAGCCGTATCGGGGGAGCCGTATAGGGCGAGTCGCATCGGGCGAGTACAGTATTCTCATTGCTCATACGCTCTGAGCTCACGGCTCCCGTTCAATTGAATCGACTCATTGAGCCGTACGAAAATATTGAGCCGGTAGCGTGGCTCCCGTACTTAATAAATGAGTCATGAGTAATAACCCATCGCTATTGTATTCGAATATTGACCTTACTTCGTCTTGCCCTGTTTAGTACTATAGTATTCATATCAGTGATTCATCCGAACGCTAACGCAGACGAGCGAAAAACCAACTATATTCTGAATTCTTGACAAATCAGTTCCAATTTCGAAGTGATTTTTTTTTTAAATTTGCAGACACGTGAAAAACCATGGGATATTATAATTCTTATTTAAATAATTTTCTGTAAAAATATTATATTATATGTAGGTATCGCTTGTCTGAATTCTTCACACCATCAGTTCCAATTTGTAAAATGGCACTTAAATTCAATCCAAATTTGAGTTCATTGAATCATAGTTATGCGGGACACACGCAAAATGCAAAAATATACAGAGGGACGTTGACTTACTTTAACCAATGATTCCTGACGTTATTTGAAGTACAAAGTGTAAATGAAATTTTGGTCCACGATGACAGTGAGAGGTTGGTTGGTTACTAGGCTGAATGACAAAAAGTGAAAGAAAAAAATAATTGCTGAGCTAATTTCCCTCAGGGCCATGTCATATTTTAGGATGCTGTGTGAGGGTTCTTTTTTAAGGAATGAAAATTATGGGAAGGCAAAAGGTATGCGCGTTGGGTAGGAATCAAGGTATCAGTTTGTCCAGGAGTGACGGATATATGAATATATCACTCTCACTGTGGCGCAAGACGATGGGTCGAAAGACCATTTGGAGAGGTCAAAGGTCTCACAAAACCAACCTCTCCCGATCTGGCATGCCACGCAGCTGATGGGCACGCGCATCCTGAACACACCTCACCCGATGCACCCGGGCACCGCGAATCAATTGGTGCCGCCATTTCAAGCTATATTTAACTTCTGACTGGCGGTATTTCATCAGGGTGATACTGAGAGTAAACACTAACACTGTGCAAATTGGTCCAATAATATAACCAAGACCCCGTGGTGTCAGCATAATCAAAAGCGCAATTAAGTTACACACAAAGATTTCAAATAGATTTCTGAAAGGTCCCATTGACTGGTGTCCCAGTCCCGTTAGCGGCGAGCTGTTGTCCCGAACAAAATTTTTCATTAAATAGTGACGGGCAAGAAATATCAATTTGCAAATGAATGTTATCTCCTTCGGGCGAGGTAACAAAGCCGACCTAGGAACGTGCAAACCACCATTAAAGCGTTTGTTTGTACTCTACTCGAAAATGGACAGGCTGTTTTCGTCATGCAGAGCCTTTTTAGGTTGGAAATCACACGGCTTCTCAAATCCAGTTGTTGTTAAGGCTCCGTGGAAAGCGTTCAAAAATATAAATATTTCTGAAGATGGTTTGAAAGGCGGATAAAAATTCAGACTGCGTATGTTAACTCAAAAAGTAATCGACGGATATCGCTTAAATTTTTTGAGTTTGAACTTATTAGTGCCAGGAGTGTTTAGAGATTAAATTGAATGAATCGAATTAACGTCGATAAAATGTAGTTCTCAAAGTCGTTACAATGTAGTCTTTTAAAGTAACAATGTAGTATACAATGGAGAATGGTAGAAAAAACGTGGACGACCGAGGAAGACATGAATCAAATCATTATTTGTGATCAAATGAGGCGTACGTGAAGAACGAAGAAAAAGGTCTAAGAAAAATTATTGATGTGGAAGAGAATGACAAGAAGGCACGATCAAGTTAAACAAATATCTATGTACGATAAAATACTTTGGTTTTGTAAAAAAAACTTTACTCAAAACCATTCATATCTCCAAACAACGCCGGGTACACGTTAGATAGTATTTAATAAAACACGACTTATTTCGAACAGAGCAATTTTTTTACAAATGTCTTGAGTAGGATTTTAAGAAACACTGATTGTTTTTCATACGTGTAACATGTTGAGGCGATGTGATAATGTTTTGAATTGAACCGCTAACATAACACTCCTTATATAGATGGCGATTAGGTTTAAATTCCCGCTTAATACCAGCCGCCTCTCTTGATGTATGTATGCAAGAAAAATTAAACATCGCCAAAAAGTGTGTTAAAGTGGAAACACATTATTAAAACCCGACGCGACCCGATGAAACGCGATGCGTGTTGAGTCGAATCAAATGTATTGTTTTCTTATGACTAGAATCACACTATGAACATCCGACGCGACGCCATGTCGGATGTTCATAGTGTGATTCTGGTCATAAGAAAACAATACATTTGATTCGACTCAACACGCATCGCGTTTCATCGGGTCGCGTCGGGTTTTAATAATGTGTTTCCACCTTTATAGTTGTGTTGAGGAACAAATATTTAAAAATTTTACGATAATTTTTTAAAGAACTTTTACTACATTATCTAATGTAGTAATAATGTTCGAACTTTAAAGCAGTTTTTTATAGGAATCGTACTTTATTTTTTTCTGGGCTTATAAAAATACTGACTAAATAGGTGGTCGACGGTTTCAAAATAGGTGTTTTGCAGTATTTAATTAAAGTAACTAAAATAATTCTATGCGCTCAAATTTTCAAACCAAAAACACATAATTTTGCATTACCACGTTGTGCTTAGCCATAACAGAACTATTATAGATGTGCTTTTTATAAATGTATGAGCATATATTAATATATGATCCTAATGTATCAAGTACTTAATACATTAGGATCATAGACCAAATACATCAATGATTAGGATCGATTAATTTTATGCATGTTATCTTATGTATAAATGTGCCTATGAGTGTGTTATCTTGTATACTTTTGAGCGTGTGTCTACGAGTGTGTTGCCTGTATTATATCTGTGTATTTCATGTCTTTGTATTATAGTCACTCGCAATGTTATTCTTCTAACTAACCATCACGCCGTTTCCCCGCAGTAATAGGCAGAGAGGACGGACCGCCAAGCAACTCGGTCACACCACACACTCCTCGCCTCATTCACATTCATGCATCGCCTCATACATACTCTTCTATTATTGTGACTCTTGACATGGCCCGACTCAAGTATCTGATTCACTTGGTCGTGCCATGTCTTCCTCGGGCGTCCGCGACTTCTGCTACCATTCACATTTTCATCATGCATTCTCATTACACTCCTTTCTTCGCTCATTCGCTCTACATGCCCAAACCATCTAAGCGTCCCTTTCTTAATCTTACTCATTACGCTTAATCAGCATTTTAATTCCATCTTTATTTTTATATTGTAGTTTCTCGTTATATTTGTGATTTAGAATTCTAGTTTTTCTTTCATCTCCTTTAATGACTTTAATTGCCATTTTGAGTTGAATTGTCATTTTGATGAGTTTATCCTGTCACCATAATTATTATTCTGAAATTGCCCTGCAGACAAACAAACTCCTTTGTCAGATTAGCGGGTGTTTATAGTAAAGTATAAAAAAATATATTTGTATACGTTGCGATTTATTTTTGATCGAGATAATTTCATAAAATTACTCATATAATCAACTCGGCTAATGTATAGAGATAATATTTGTTGTATCTCGGTAGAAATTCGGAATGCGGGGTCTTAAGCATCTCAAGGCACTTTTTTGTTAATGTGCATACCGCACAAGAGTCCCAGACGCCCAATCGTTCCCATCACAACCGTAGAATAAAGAAGAAAACAAAAAATGTGTGTGGGTGTTTTTCGTGATACAAAAGTTTGACCATTCTTTGCTTACATTTCAGAAATTCGGTCTCAGTACAAATTCAAAATCGATTGGAATTGCGAATAAGATGTCAGGCAGTGTAAGAGAGACAGATAACGCAATGTTGATTGGCTGTCTCGATGTAGATACTAAGTCAATGGCGTCATTGGTTTCTATTCAAATCTCCATGAAAACATTTCGAAGGTGTGTATTATATTTTTATTACAATAGCTCCACACAGGATGCTATGAGGAAAATAATTCATTCAATGTCATCATTGTGGATGCTGTGTGGAGGGATTTTTCTCTGTGGAGGAAGGAGGGAGAGGAAGGAGATCATCCGCCGTCAAAAAAAGACCTCGACAATCATCCCCCCATGATCACCCCCTTAGCAGGGGTGCCAGGGCACCCCTTCTAAGTCACCAAACGTAGCGAACCATTTGGGGTGACCTATTGTAGACGTATAGATTATCCAGTGACTGTTTCAAAATACAGGGTGTATCGGCAAGTACCCGACAAACTTTAACCAGCTATTCCTTAGCACATTTGGAGTAAAAAATGTTATGGGCGCTTTGCTGTCCGGTAACATTTTTTTTCCATTAAAAACAAAAAAATAAATAAAAAATCCACACTCCGTCACTGTCATTTGCATTGTTTCTCGTGTTCAGCAGCTGTTATTAGCAAGTGTGTCAAAAAGTGTCCTCGCTCTTTCGTACACACTAAATAATAATAGTTAAAAATGAGACGAATGGTGCCGTGCTATTTCGTTGTGATTGTAAAAGCGCGCCAACGTAGGTACGTACGTACATTATTCAAAGAAACTCGAACGAAATATTGCCAGATGGGTTTTCAAACATTGACAAAGGATAAAACATTGTTGACATGTGGTGAAAATATGTATAATAATTTTTTTATTAAAAAAAATGTTACCAGACGGCAAAGTGCCCATAACATTTTTTACTCCAAATGTGCCAAGGAATAGCTGTTTAAAGTTTGTCGGGTACGTGCCGATACACCCTGTATATATATATATATATATATATATATATATATATATATATATATATATATATATATATATATATTATCTAATAAGTGGTCTTCCATCCATCTGGAGCCAGTGCGGGAATATGACATGTTAATTAACACACACAATACATTGGGGTATATTGTGAGGCTGAAGGTATTGGAAAGGGGAAGGAGGTGGGGAAGGGGAACGTGGAGAAGTACCTGGCTATTCAGATCTGGTCACCAAATACGATTAAAGCCATTTCCAGCAACGTTTTGATTCTAAATAGTTGTCTTTCACAAGAAGTATATTGAGAGTATTTACAATTATTTATGTGCCCCAAAATATCAACAGCAAAGTAAAATGTGTCGATATGCAGCACTTCCTACGTTACTAATGCGTACGATCGATTATTAATATGAGAGTATGGAATGTATCGTGAGCATCTCCTATCTTCTTCCTATTTTCCTCTTCCTCTCCCCTTCCTTTAACACCAAATTAATTTTATGATATTAAAACTTAATTTCCAATGAACTTTAGCATAAGAAACTTATGTGGCTTATCTTCAGTTACCTTGTATATTTATATCTATCATTGTATATTATGTAAAAGCTGTTTGTTTCTTACAAATAAATAAATAAACAAACATGTTACTTTGTACGTGTCAATTCAATTTTTTTTCTTATTGAACAATTCTGTAAAAAAATCGGTGCATATCATTGAAATATTATATTCAGATTAGGCATGAAGCGAAAAAATAGGTTCCGCTTTTTACCTTCAACTGACCTCCAACTCTCCAACGTTCTAAATAAAACTACCAAATACGGTCTACGTGCACCGCTTAATAGTGGATAACAGTGGAACAGGTTTCGAAGAGATTTCAGCACGCAATAGCGCCTCTAATTGTAGCTCTATGATGCATATTTACATTTTCGCCAGAACTCATCGTAACAATAAAAAAACTTCTCGTAAACGTTACATTTCCGTGTCGCGTGTATCCCTTTCAGTCCCAGTGTTAATTCAAATTAACATGAGCTTTGTGATTTTTTTTACCGTAACGGTAGCGATTTAGAAAAGATATGTTTTTGTTTTCTTATAGTTTGTAGTCTTTTCTGTGGCGTCTATTTTTTCCGCTCGATTAAAATCCTTATTCCCGCCACAACAACGATAAATATTTTGACATCTGCTGATTGTGATTTTCATCGAATTTTTGCCGTCATTGATTACTTAATTTAAGGTGAGGTATCAATATTTTCTACTCAAATTACAAATATTTTAACGCATTAAGATGTGTTCTATAATAATAACATCAGTTCAATTTACTGATCACAGTCATTTGCCAGAATATTGTAAATGAATTTCAATGTTCATTCAAATTAACACTGGTAGTGACGGACATGTTTTCGACTAGTGGAGAAGCAGTAGAATAAAACTTAGTTAACTTAAAATTTTAAACTTAAAATTAAAAATAGTGATATTATAGACCTCTCTGGGAATTCTCGCATAGATTTCGCTCTGCAGGTGAAGTGACAAGGAATTACAGTCATCTGTGCATTAAGCAGCTGGATTCATCTGAATTATATTGTTTGACAAAAGAGGGCACCACTATTCCTGTTTGGTCGATTTAAGACTAAAAGATTTAAATATTTTTGTCACAAGAATGTGGCAGTACTTTTTGAATTAAAATGTGCTAATTCAATATCATTCTAAATTCTATTCTCTTAATAGCTGGTCGTGACAGACTATTTCATGGTGCGAATGCAAATTGTTATTGTGCTGATTGCCGTCCGCTCCCGAATTTGGAGATTAAAGAATCGCTGCCAAACTCAATGCGAGTGATGTATTCGGTGAGTCCTTTTGTTTTTATGTATTTGGTGGCTGGATTATAATTTTTTACTTTTCCTGCAGAGTGAATTTTGTAATTAACCCATTTTTTTTCATAGGGAATTAATTATTCCCTGATGGTCTGTGTGGTTTACAAGCCAGATCATCAACTAGTATGGCGAATTTTCAAAGATTTATTATCGTAGATTATTTCTTTATTTCTGAATGAATTTTACTTAAAATGTTATTTGTTTCAAAACTTAGAGATTATAACTACATTGTAAATGTGCATTTTTAATATGAAACCGTTATTTGTATTACTTTTGTGCTATGTTTATTTTACCTTACTATTTAAAAAATACCCTCTGACATCCAATGTTAATCCAAATTAACATTGAATAATTTCTAAAAAAAAAAAAATTTCAAATAATTTTCTGAGGTACCTATTATCAAGCATTACATATTTTATATATGTGGAAACAATAATGCGGGTGTGAAAGGGATAATATATTTATTATTAAGTGGTCTAAAACGCGCGTGCCTTCGCAGGTAAACGTGCGGGGTTCGATTCTCTAACAGTAAATACCAACATCTTCCTGGTTGTGGTTTGCGTAAACCCAACACATTATGTCATTAATCATAATTCGTTGCTTCAACTTCGAATACAATTTCTAAGAAATTTCTACCTCATTGGACATAGCCACAAAACGAAGGTATCCATCTCGCATGGACGCAACATTTCTAGTTATCCTGGCGTATTGTAAGATTTTGTCGTCAAGTTACATGAATGAACTAAACGATCTGTCAGATTCATATAATTTATTTAGAAATATTCCCGATTGACATCAATTTTCCGTAAATAAAATCGCTGTTTTGTAACGTATCCCAAATTGATTAATAGTTTTTGAAAGCAGTTGAAATACTCTTTCAGCGCCCTTGAGGTGATTTCTCACGAAAACGGCGCTATATAAATTAGCCAAATATTATTAAATATTATTCATATTTTAATATTGCAAATGGATATAGCCAAATAAAATATTAAAAATTTTGATTTAAAATAATCGTTTTTTTATGATTGTTTTGTCGCTTACCGTTTTTTTTTTTGTAAAATGTAAAAATACCACTTTGTACGAAAATAAAAAAAAATGATTACTCAAACAGATTATAATTTTAACTGCACTTCACTTTTTTGTTTCATTTAAAAATAATTAATAAAAAAAGTATATATTACAAAGCTTTCGCAAACATGCAAGCAAAGGATGTCAATAATTTTTTTCATAAATGTATTTGGAAGTTATCGTAAGCTTTTAGATGTAAACACAAATGGAAATTGGAAAATGCAAAATAGTACAAATGGAATTCACTACTTGATACTCCAACAAGCATATTTTTCAACCATTTAAAAAATGCCTCTTTATCCTAAACAATCGCTGTCATATCATGCAGAGATGCAGATGGATACAGATGGATGCAGATGGATGCAGACGGATGCAGATGACCGCCGACCTCACCAGCGCCATCTGCTTCGAGCTTTCCAGACCACCAAAACCATAAATATACCACTCTCTAGATCGATATCTTCCGGCTTTTTGTATCCAACAGAATTATACAGTACTTAACCACAGATATACAAGCAGTACCTACCGTGCGGAGCAGAGCAGTAGACAAGGTAGAGGAAACTCAAGGCCATTTAAAAAAAGATGCGACCATAGACAACATAATTGCTCTCAGCCTACTCTATTCACTCACTAGCCCAAAAAAACTATTATAAAAATAAAAATGTCCTTGAAGCAGAAAAATGTCGAAATGTTTTCCAAGGGCAAAGTTCATCTGACTAAGAAAATAAACTTTTACAGTGCATTTCCTTAAGATGAAACTTGTTAATCTGAGAAGAAGACACCCAAAATGACAAGAAATTTGCAAAAACACTGAAGAAAATTTCCAAAACATGATTGTCCGACAGTACGACGAAAAATTCCGACATTTTTCAGCCTCATGAACTCATGGTTACATATGTAAAAATCTTTAATTTCACCAAAACAATAAGATAATACAGGATAACACTAATCAATAACATGAATAAGTTTATCGATATAATAAATAACATTTATACGTTGTGGAGGAAGACATATGTCAAGTATCAAGCATTGTTCAAAAAACCGAACGAATAACCTAAAACTGTTAATTCACTTTAAACTTGAACTTACGTAGGTAGGTTGAATATAATATGTGTATAACTCGCTAACACTATACTGGCTTATATTGTATTTTTATCACGAACAACTTTAACACGCAATATTTTCGACGGAAATGATAGTATTTCGGCAGCAAATGACAACCCGCGTGTATAAATAAACCACTGTAGAGGTGTGCCTAATATAACGTTAACAGGTATGGATAACATAATATCTTCAAATAATGGCATACCTGTTACTCTAGTACCGCATAACATAGTATTGAATAACTTCCCGTTATTTTATAAGTCGACTAGTCGACCGTTCTGACATGGAACGGTTGACTTGTAAAATAACTGAATAACTAAATAATTCGAATAACGAATAACGAACGGAACGGAATAACAAAATTATGAAATAATGTTAACTTCTCGTCTTTGTTATGTACAGCAGTTGCGTGAAATTTCACTGCAAGTGCAATTTATCATAATTTTACAACACATTTACCTTACATTCTTATCCAATGGAGCGATTTTTACCATATTTTGATACTATTTTAAATGTCTCGGATTGATTTGTGGTTTTGAGAATAAATTCTATAAAAAAATAAAAAAGTTAATGATTTTTTAATAGCTAAATCCTAAAAATATGTGATAAAAATATATGATAAAATATAGTTGGATTCATTGCCTAGATATCAATTTAATCAGTTTTGTGTGTCCATATTCAAATTCGGCGGTAAGATATTTTTAATGTGGAATGAACTTTTTTCGCGCAGGAATGTCAAGCAATCAAGGAGAATATTTTTTTATTTCTGTAATCGCTCCAGTGGTAAAAATATATATTTTTTATTTGAGGTATTTATTCAAAATTAATTCAACAATTTTATGTACTTCATAATGTATATGCAACCTAACTGTCACTAGAAAAGTGCAAAGCAATAAAAATCATCAAATTATAAACATTATTTATTTTATGCTCCTCTCCTGCCCTAATATGAATATAACATAACATTTCATTATCGACTCAGCCGCTCGGCCCCAGCAACGAATAACGATGCCGTTCGTTATTACGTATCTACAAGCTTATCCAAATTCTTGGAATACTATGTTATTAAATAACAGGTATGATACTATGTTATTGGGTTGGGGTGTTATTTGTTATATTAGGTATCGGAAAAGAACCGTTATTCACACCTCTAAACCACTGTAATTTTGTTTGAATGATTTGAAAACTGTCAAACGGCATAATTCCGTCATCTCTTTCTGTTACACGAGTCATTATGGTAGAGAGCGAGAGATCAAACCAATCCTTCTGTTCTCACCAATGAGATCTGAGCTTTTAGCCATATTATTCGTTTTCTATAAGAATTTTGAGGTGGGCGTGGCGGTTTCAAATGAGTTTCATGGCCAAAGCTTAGTTAAATGCCCCTGACCAAAACCGTCTACTGGGGTCGCTTATAGCTATTTTTTTACTAAATTTTTGCAACAGAGTTGCCAATTCATGGGGAATTCCCCAAATAGCAGGGAATTTCTAAGATTTTTCAAGGATTAGGTATTTCGCGGGATAAGATTTTTGTGTGGAAAATGCGGGGATTCCGGTAATTTCTTTATTATCTAACCATATTGAAAAAAATATTCACAATAATTGTGAGAATGTACCTACTATAATTTCGTTTTCTTTAACAGCAAATTTACAAACCAATTTCAATTTTAAAAGCCTGAACGAAAGAGAAAATCCGAAAATGACTTGATAATAAAAGATTCAAATTTCAATAGAATTTTGTTTAGTTGTGGAGACAGGAATTGATATTTTGTTCTCCCCGATTCGGGTATTTTCAGCTCCTATTGTGGGTATTTTAAAACGCATGCATCGGCAAACCTATATTGCAGGCGGAAAGCAGTATTAAATGAAGTAGTTAAAGATATTCCATGCATACAATAAATAAGTTGCTCATAAAATGTTCCGGCGATTAAATCTTAATGACTTCATTTACATTTATTATGCAAAACTAATTACAGAAATGCGCATTCATATTAGGTACTATTATATTATTCAATCGTTTTACCATCACGCAGGTACCAGGTACAGTCAAATGGAGTTATTGAATATATATTTAGTAATTTAATAAATGTTATATATATGTGAGATCGCTATCCATAATTACTCTAAAACTATCTACAATTTAAATATATGTATTTAGACACATTTCCAGTAAAACCACTCTTATGTCGCCAAATTGCATTCCTTCATACTCCTGCAAGACCTTCTGACTCTTAAGCAGCAGAGAGATTAATAAAACTTATGTCACCGAATTGCATTCCTTCAGACTCCTGCAAGACCTTCTGACTCTTAAGACGTAACCGGGCGTTGATTTTTCCATACAAACGTAGTCCCCATTTATCTTTCTGGATTTTAACCCTAGAGCAAATATTTTTTTAACATAAAATAGATATCGGCGACTTGCGTGTCGGTACGTTTTGTTTTTTTGATAAATTGCTTCTTATAGAAGTTATGACCTTCCAAAAATCAATAAAATTGCCTGATTTAAACGCAGTCAAAAGACGTTCAGTCTACAAACTAGACAATATATTTTGAAAAAAAAACAAAACGGTCCGACATAGAATAGTTTCTTCTTATGTAGTAGGTAAAAAAAATTGAAAATCGGTTAACTTTTGGAGGAGAAAAATGGGGAATACAAAACCTCGATTTTGAAGATTTCATTTAGGTATTTGTAGCCCGAGCTGCATGTGTCCCTTTCGCTCAGTATTCGGGAGGTAATGGTCGGGGGGACAGGGTTTACATAAATACGTATGTATTTGTGCGAAGTGATGTCACGTAGTCATAAATCGATATTCTAGTGTTGTGTTGTCCCGAGTAATCGATGTTTTTTTATTATTTTTTCCGTTTGGTCACTTTTGTGTTTGTTTGGTGAAGTATTCCGATATTCTTACTTTAATTGACCACCACCTCGAGATGGTTCGTGCCTGGGGTAAGGCCAACTTGGTCAGTTTCAACGTCTCAAAAACCCAAGCGTGTCTGATTTCGGCAAAGAGGGAGATCAATGACTGTCTGGTGCAATTTGATGGGAGCACTCTCCCCAATAAAGACTCCATTGAAATGCTTGGAGTTACTATATCAGACCAGCTCAAGTATCGGGGATCCATAGAAGCCCGAGTAAATCAGGCCTCCAAAAAGTTGGGCGTCTTGTACAGGGCTAGGAGATTCTTCAACAGTGACCAGCTGCTGACCCTGTACAAGTCTCAAGTCCGCCCAACTATTGAATTTGGGAGCCACCTTTGGGCTGGTGCCCCAAAATACTTAATAAACCTGCTTGAATCTGTGCAAAGGAGAGCGATCCGTCTGATTGACAATCCGTTGTTAACAGACCGATTGCCTTCTCTAATGCATAGACGCAATGTAGGCATGCTGTGTCTGTTCTACAGGTATTTCAATGGAGCCTGCTCCAAGGAGCTAGCAGCATTGATTCCTGATGCACCGGTGCACGAACACGGACACGAACTGAACACCCGTTCACGGTTGAAGTTGGCTTCATTAGAACGGACCGTTTTTACGACTCGTTTTTGTGTAAGTCGGCTCGTATGTAGAACGAGCTGCCGGCATCTGTTTTTCTTCCCTCCTTTAATCCAGTTTTATAATCCGAACCTCTTCAAGGCCCGCATTAACAAATCCCTTCCTACAGCCCCTACCTTATTCCGCCTCACAACGCCGCCCAAACGGGTGGTGACATAGTTCCCCTGTCTGTACACTGCACAGGCAGGGACACTCTTGTGAAGTGTCACATAAAAAAAAATTTATATGTTTACGTAAAATAATATCTGTAAAAAAAACATCCGTTACGGCCAGACCGACTCCGAGGTGATTTCGTTCCGTATTGCCAATATGGATACAAAACACTCAAATGGATAATTTTTTTAAAATAACTTTTGGGTAACTAGCATAATATTATAATTCTTCAATAACCTATAATGTATATTGTTATTTAACTTCTATTTCGACAAATAAATATACAGCAAAGTGATGTAGCGTAGTGTATCGAATTGTGTCGGTGCACTAGTGTTGTTTTTTCCCGAGTTATTGATATATTTTATTAGGTTTTTTTTGGTTTAGTGACTTATTTCGAGTATACCATACTTGCCGATCTTACTAAAATTGGACCAAATTCAATTTGTATACGTCAAGTACTATAATAATTTTAACTTTGGGAGGTGGTTATGGGTACCGCCGCCCCGGGAACCATTTATTGGATAACCTCTGTCATAGGTCACCCCAAGTGATTTGGTGACTTGAGCAGGGGTGCCCGGGTTCATGGGGGTGAGGATTGTCCGGGTCTTGGCGATATATGCATCGGTCCGCCAGTTGCGTGGCAGGCCGGATCGGGAGACCAGTCTAAACGCACGCTCAAGTCGCGACGCGACTGAGATGAGTTAGCAGCAAGAAGCCACCTGACTATTGTATGTGCGCGCTCAAGTTGAGACGCGACTTATTTGGCAAAACCCTGTAGCAACCCGATACAGAATTTGGTCGTAACACGGACATGTACCTAGCATGAAAGTAAAAAAATCCTCAACTTACAATGAATAAAGATTTTTTTTTAAATATATATTTTTAAAAAGATGCCATTTGCGTGGTGATCTGTTATAACAAAACACAATAGGAAAAGTTGCGCCGTTTAGTCATGACATTTTCTATTATTTTCGAGTTACATGGATATTTAAATACTAGTTCATTTTTACTCATGATCCGATTTTCAGAACCCCGACATGTCTGGAGGTAGAGTGGAAAAAAATGGAGGTTTCCTCCACACCATCCGGTTTGCAGTGTGGTGATTGGCAAGGGTGTTATGGCTTTCGTGTCATTTTCAAAATTTCAACGAATGGCATTGGCGTTGGCTCTATTAACAAAACACAATAATAAGATTCGTAAAACAAAATAGTGAACAAAAAATTGCAATATTATATCGAAAATTGGTCACTTGCGATGTTTATGTGGTAAAAATTGGTCATTTTGGCCAAATAAACATCGCAAGGGAATTAAAACCTGTTGATTTCAGGAATTTTACTAAAATAAAAAATAAATATTTTATTTTAATACTTTTCCCTGTCTCAAACAACTTGAATGGTTTAGTTAAGTTTTGATAAACAAAAAAGATAACTATCTGTCCAAACAAGTATTTTATATTATTTCTAATTGATTAATTTAGCAAAACGACACAAATTAATTTAATAAAATTTACTTGCGCACGCCGCGACCTGCGGATTCGTAGCCAAGAGCCTTACCCTTCAACCACGGAGGCAGTTCAAATGTACGCACCTACATATTTTAGTAGGTGTACCTATATGGGTAGTAAGATTTTTTTAATTTTTAAAAGAAAGACAAACATTCCCGGGTTACGAATAACCTAACATTTGAAAAACTCCTACTATCACCACACTAAGCGGAAGGTATTGCTTGTGTTGTGATGGAGAACTTAGCCAGCCGAGGAATCGAACATGGGACGCCCGGGTGGGACCCAAACACGATGCCCACTCAGCCACTGACCGGTCAAGTAAGTAAGAGCAATACAATAAATTATGAAATAATGTACCTAGGCCTCCTATTTTATTACGAAAATGTACCTATTTAGTTCCTTCAGTCTAAAACTGGTTTTTAGATTAGGCAGAATAGATTTGGAACAATTATTAAAAAATGTCATCTGAGGCTCATGTATCTCCGCTTTTATTTCTTGCGTGATATTTTGTGCGTGCAAAGACAATATGTGTATAATAGCTTATTTAGGTGGCTAAGGATGGAACGTCCTGTCACAAGAAATTGATTGTTATTCTTGTCTCCACACACATGCAGATAGTCCTGTAGCAACTAGCCGCGCCGGCCAGCAAACATCGATGTAATATGATACCACAAAGCGAAGTGGCAAAGTAATAATTATTTGGCGGGCTTTCTCGGCGGAGTGGGCCACCAACGCGCATAAGAGCTTCGCACACTCACACATCTACAGCACGATGACTGACCGTAGCACAGAGCGGAATAGCAATAATTGGGCTAAATACCTATTAAATAAGTTTCTGAATTACCGGGATTCCTCTTGCGCCAGACAGATCAATAAAACTTATGTCACCGAATTGCATTTCTTCAGACTCCTGCAAGACCTTCTGACTCTTAAGCGCCAGACAGATCAATAAAACTTATGTCACCGAATTGCATTTCTTCAGACTCCTGCAAGACCTTCTGACTCTTAAGCGCCAGACAGATCAATAAAACTTATGTCACCGAATTGCATTTCTTCAGACTCCTGCAAGACCTTCTGACTCTTAAGCGCCAGACAGATCAATAAAACTTATGTCACCGAATTGCATTTCTTCAGACTCCTGCAAGACCTTCTGACTCTTAAGCGCCAGACAGATCAATAAAACTTATGTCACCGAATTGCATTTCTTCAGACTCCTGCAAGACCTTCTGACTCTTAAGCGCCAGACAGATCAATAAAACTTATGTCACCGAATTGCATTTCTTCAGACTCCTGCAAGACCTTCTGACTCTTAAGCGCCAGACAGATCAATAAAACTTATGTCACCGAATTGCATTTCTTCAGACTCCTGCAAGACCTTCTGACTCTTAAGCGCCAGACAGATCAATAAAACTTATGTCACCGAATTGCATTTCTTCAGACTCCTGCAAGACCTTCTGAATCCTAGGCACCTGACAGATCAATTAAAATTATTTAATAATAATATTTATTCCAGGATGTGGGTGAGGTTAGCACAATCTCACACGTTCCATATACACATTGATTGTAAAATATATTACATGTAAATGTAACAATTTTTCTTTTTAAATACGAGTAAGTCTGCAAGATTCCTACCCACCCTTCGTACGTTTTTCCTTACCGGAACTTCCTCTCCTTCCTTTCCTCAAAAAGACCCTCCACACAGCATCTTCAAATATGACATAGGCCCCGAAGGAAATTATTTTCCTCAGGGCCTTCTGTGTGTGGTTAGTATAAAAATTTAAAAAAATCACAAATTTATTTAATTGAACCAAAAAAATATACACACGTAACAACGAGAAGATTGAAAATACCTACATTAGTTAATTTAAAGTTATATATATCAGAAAATGCGAATAATTAACTTAACATTGCCATTCACTTCAAGTTCGTAGAGATAGTAAAAATACTAACCTCAAAATTTTCACAAAATATTATATTTATTTGTTGGATTCTGAGTTAGTGTTCTTCATTTTGTTATTTTGCTGTGTTAGATTCTGAGTTAGTGTTCTTAATTTTGTACAAAGATATTTTTTTCAGAATATCTCTATAACTTTATATAGTGCCTTGGATTTGGGTCAAGTTATGATATATTGTTCTTCAAAATGTCCACATACTAACTTAATTTATTGGCTTTGTTCCAGTTCAAGTACAAAGATATTGTTCTTCAGAATATCCCTATAACCTTATTGTCTTGGATTTGGGTCAAGTTATGATATATTGGTCTTCAAAATTTCCCCATACTAACTTAGTTTACTGGCTTTGTTCCAGTTCAAGTCCAAAGATATTGTTTTTCAGAATATCCCTATAACCTTATATAGTGTCTTGGATTTGGGTCAAGTTATGATATATTGTTCTTAAAAATGTCCCCATACTAACTTCATTTAGTGGCTTTGGTTTTTTAGTTTAAAGACATTGTTCTTCAGTATGCCCTTATTACCTCAATTAATGTCTTCGATTTTGCTCAGTTATTTAATTGATTTTTGCTTAATTTGACAGACACTGCTTTCCAGAATGTACTAACATACATTTTTTTATTAATAATAATAATAAAATGTAATTCTTAACATAATTTGCCGTCTTGCATTATTCTGAAGTCCAGATAAAATTGATTCATTTAATGTCTTTGTTTGGATGTTCCCAAATTCATGTACTTAGTTTACTGTCTTGGATTTGTCTCAAGTTTGGAGATACTGAGAAGTTGTAATGTGTTAAATTTATTTTCTGTCTTGAATTGGATATTCCTAAATTCATGTAGTTACTGTCTTGGATTTGCATCGAGTTCAAAGATAGGTATTGTTCTTCAAAATGTTTTCAACCTTATTTATTAACTTGTTGAAATAATGTTCCCAAATTCGTGTAGTTTAATGTCTTGGATTTGGCTTAAGTCCAGAGATACTTTTCTTTGGAATGTCACCATAGCTGCAGGGGCAGGTGGGAGAACAAGGAGAAGCAGGACTGGCAGGATCAGAAGCAGTGAGGATGGAAGCGGCAATATTGGAAGTGACAGGGTCAGAAGTGGCAAGATTGGAAGTGGCAGCACTAGACATAGATTCACAGGAGGGGAAAGGGTTTGCGTAGACGTCAGATATACGGCACTGCAATAGTAGAGAAAACACATCATAAAAAAATTATGCTATATTATTAGAGGAACTAAGAAGATTTGTCATGTTTTTTTTAAATCTAAATATCGCACAAGAGTCCCAACTCCTTCCAACCGTCTAGAGTCAGTGGAACTATGGCATCACCAATAGAGAATTCCAGTACCTTTTTTTTAATTTTATATTAATTACCATATAACTTAAAAACCAGTATATGTTTTACTGTTATAGTTAGTTTTAATAGTTAAAATAATTGTCAAAGTTTTAATTTTTCAGGTCTCCCAAAATCACACCAAGTCTATGTACGTGACCTGTGACATCATTAGTCATAGATTAGTCATCAGATAATCACCATTCTCAAAAAGCCATTCTTTTTCAACTGACTCTTTTATTTTGTATGGGAGTCGAGACGTCTTTTATTCTTCAGATTACCCGCTTTTAATATTAAAGAACACTATCAAAAATATATGTATTATAAATATTGAACTCACAGAAATGATTGAAGGCTCGGACTTGTCTTTCGTGGCAGTGAGGAACCGCTGGGCATCCATCTGCAACTCCTCAGCGGGACGGGTGAAAAAGGCCACCGCCTTCGCCAGAAAACCTTTGCGGGGCTTCTGCTCCAAGAGCTGCTGCAGGAATAGCTGCACCATGGCTTCTATCTGAAATCAAACAGATTTATTAGGTTGAAAATTCAAATTTTATTAATTAATGACTGCATTATACAGTACGTATAAGAATCGTTCTATAATAGTCCGCCAGGAATGTAGAGAAATTTTTAAAAATTGAATTCATTGTTGTCATCACTAAATAACACCAACTTTAGAACAAATTACAGTAGATTCAATTGTGAGGTTATGATTTACTCCCAAATTTTGATAATGATGTTTCCGACATGATCTTCATTTTGATTTGATTTCATAAATAGATTCGATAAACTTTCGAGACCGCTGCCACGCTTAATACAAATATTTTTTTGAAAAATCCTTTTAATTCACCTTAATTATAAAAGACAATTACTTGCATTCGGGGCGACAGAATATATTTATTTATGTAAATGGTTGTCGTCCCTTACAACGAAAGCAAATTTTCATTTTACGTAATGGTAATTGTAAACTATTTTGTCTTTTATAGTAATTAAAGAGAATCAAAATATATTGAATATTTGTATGAAGCGTGGCCAGCGATCCCGAAAGTCAACCTTTTTGAAGCTAAAAGGGGAGTTAATTAGTTAAAGGGCGTATTTAAGGAGAGGGGTGTAGTGGGTTCAAACCATTCCCCCATCGGCCTGCCCCAGGTCTGAGTCATTACAGAAGCCATTGACACAATACCTCTGGATGTTCCACCAGATAGTACTCATTCTCCCTCCTGATCTGCATGCTAAGGTCCTGCAGTCCCTTCTCCTGGCCCGCAGTCAGGGTGTTGGCGGGCAGCCACCTGGAGCCAGGCAGGGGCTCGAAGCGGTGCAGACTTGGGATGGGGCAACTGCACACCTTCTCCTGGTGCTGCACTCCATCCGCTGGGAGGGGTGGGAATTGGGGCTGTGGCGGTGTCATTCTGAGAATTGGAACCCACATATAACCCAATCAACCGGAATCAGAAAATGAGGTTATATTTTTTATGAGATAAGACACTTGAATATCCGAGATGAACTTAACTTTTTACCAATGGCTGATACCCACGTATGTAATATGAAAAGTCAAACCAACAGCACAGCTGCGTATGTGTGCATGCAAGATTCAAATAAAAAAAAATGCAGTATGTACATATATATAGGTCAAATATTACTCGCGTCAGGTTTAAAATATCGCTTATTTTTTATTTCATTGACATCTGTTGAAATGTTGTAGACCAGAAGAAATATCTATACTT
Organism: Hesperophylax consimilis; assembly: GCF_061612785.1. NCBI lineage: Eukaryota > Metazoa > Arthropoda > Insecta > Trichoptera > Limnephilidae > Hesperophylax > Hesperophylax consimilis. The sequence goes on along the minus strand of NC_142861.1, from coordinate 4,397,874 downwards.
CATCCCGATATGTGAAAAAAAATATCTCCAATTATTAAAATATCGCGAACCACTTGGGGCGACCTATGGCAGAGGTGTTGGTTATCCAATAAATGGTTTCCGGGGGTGGCGGTACCCATACCCACCTCCCGAATTGATTTTTCATTGATAAACTTGTTGAATTCCACTTCACGCTTAATATGAAAATTAGGTCGGGGGAAAACTAAAAGATGCATTAAATCCATTTTTCTCAATCAAAGTTGGTTGGTTAAATGAAGGTTAGGAAATATGCAAATATTATTAAAATAACACCCTAAAAACCTATTTTGTACACGTTTTCTTAAACCTCCGATATAAATAGTTGTCTCCATAAGATGCGGCATGAAGCAGAATTCGAAAACTTTATCATTTCATTTTATTTTCTGTCTGTTATCATAAATTATGACCATCGTTTAAGTAAGGGATGAGATCATAGCTTACACAGGGCCGGCCCTGATCCAAACGGCGCCTGGCGTAAGTAAAATTTTGGCGCCCCTTGTCGAAACCAGTTGGTAATCACTATTAAGGCGATGCACTACGTCGTGTGATATTTAAAATCGAGCCACTATCAATAACACACCTTACGTAGATGGCGATAAGGCTTAAATTCCCGCTTAACACCATCCACCTGTTTTGATTTATGCAAGAAAAAAACATGGGCAAAAAGTGCCTTTTATTTTATTTTGTGGATGTTCAGGCACAAATATTTAAATGTTTTTCGATCATTTTATAAATAACTTAATTCGCCACATTATACAATAAAACCATAACCAAAAATGGGTTCGTAAGTTGGAGATTTGGCCTTATACATTATTTTTTTCTGGGCTTATAAAAAGACATCTAAAAAACACTTGATTATTTCAAAGGCCAAGACGTATTCTACTCGCAGTATTTAATTAAAGCATCTGAAACATTTCTAGGCGACCAAATTTTCAAACCAAAAACACATGATTTTGCATTACTACGTAGTGCATCGCCTTAATCAATGGGTAAACTTGTTGAAATCCGCTTCATGCCTTTGTTCTTTAAAAAGTGTTTGGTAAATTTTGGATAGGGCCTGACACGCTTATTACGAATATTTTTTAGAAAAAATTAATGAAAATTTAAATTCATAATTTTCCGCCGCCCGAAATGCAAAAAGTTTTCTTTTATAGTAATTAAGGCAAATATAAAGTTTTTTTGTAAAAAATATTCGTAATAAGCGTGTCAGGCCCTATCCAAAAATTACCAAGGGTTTTTAGGGTTTAGTTTGGGTTAACATGGAGAGGTGGCTTGGTCACATAATGCCAGAAGACTGAATTCCACTCGTAGAAATAACTTCAGACTTCCAGCATCTTCTAACATACTCGACTCTCTCTCATAGTAATCTGCAATCTTACCTTTTATTAAATATTGCTAATCTCTTTAACTTGGATGTTATTCATTAACTGAGTTAACTATTTTAATAAAATAATTTTGGAATGAGAAATGAATGCATTCTGTCAAAAACAGACATGTAAAAAAAAAAGGCGTTCATTCTATTTTCAAAATTATTCATGAAATTATATATTTCCTCAATTGGGGGTCAGTTGAAATAAATAATAAAAAAATATATATATATTTAAAAATACACATTTATTTTGAAAAATCTTGTACAAAAGAATTGGAAAACATAACTCCATTTATTCAAATAATAATACATAGTGCTCGACATACTTATCTTTGCAAGTGCCAAATTTTTTTAAATAAAATCGACAGTAGCAACGCCATCCATCGACTACAAATTTAAGTATGTCAAGCCGTACATAAAACAAAACCTGCCATTTATAAGCTTCACAAAAATAATTTCTTACAGAGAAAACTGTGAGCAATTTTCACAATACAATATTTTACATCCGAGGTAAATTGGTTTAATTGGGCAAAAATAAACTTTTAATGCTGCTTTAGAAACCTGTGATATTGTCAACAGTCTTGCATAAAAAAAATAACAAAAAATAGCAAATTTTAATACCTACCTAGTACCTATTATGTACAAAATTTTATTTTTTTTTCATTCAAATAATCTTTCAAATTGAAACTGGAACACAACTCTCATTCTTCATACGTTTAATAATTAGGATGAAAAAAAATAATAATCAATACAAATGTATCACAACAAATCTAACTCAAAATATTTGTTAAAAAATAATTGTTAATTTTAAAAGAATGACAGAAATACAATGACGTTACAATATATATAGACACGCTGTAGAAATCTCAAGGTGGCAAGCAAATTCAAATTCAGCACCACTATTTGTATTTAGATGTGAGATGGTACAATGTATTGCTGTCCAAAAATAAAATTAGTGTAACCGAAACTTTGAATTATGAACAATTCAAAAAGTTAATTAAGTCCCTAAAATTCGATAATGATATATTTTACCCTTAATTTTATTGTACCCTTAATTTTCTTAATCTGTAAAAAGATATATTCTTTTAATTGTGTTTAAAAAAACTATTTTTCTAATTTGTGTACCTATGTTAATATTATGTTTGTATTTATTTAATAAGTTACTGATTATTGTTTAAAAAAATCATTAGAACATTATTTTACTCTAAAGGTAAATACTCCTCCTATAAACACGAGCTCCTGGAGCTCAACTTATGGAGTAGTAGAATAATAACGAAAAAAATGCATATTTTTATCATTTGTAATATTAAATAATTTACTTGTAATAATAAAAAAATAAAATAAAATAAGTATGTCAATTGGAGTGCATTCCATTTCGTAGTTTTATTACTAAAATGCCAAATTGTGAAATCACTGCTGTCGCTAAGTAAACTTCATTGTTTAAAATAGTCTAATCACTCTGTTTATTTAAATGCTTGCGGTAACGAGTATCAACACAAATCGCCACCATTTGCAATGCATCTGTCGTTGCTCTATTATGACACGGCACTGACTTAATCACTTGACATCTCAAAATACGTCAGGCTCCGAGGTCTGTAGTCTAGTCGGCATTGAGGTGGTATTCAGTCCTATAGTTTATTCCGTTCATACACAATAATTTCTATCTCTTTTCATACATGAACAACGTTTGAATTAAGAATTTATCGGAAACATAAGAATGTTTTTTATTTGCCACGTTTTATCTTAATTTTGTGAGACCACAGCAAGTCTAGATATATTGTAACATCATTGCAGAAATATATATTTTTATTAATGTTCATGTACATAAAGCCGCAGCAGGGCATGAGGACACTTCTTCGTATTTATAAATTTATTTAATTATTATAATATCAAAAGGGCACAACAACTGAAAATGGGGTAGGTACTCCATTGTTTTTTTTATCTATATTTTGTTTGGAATTACATTTATATAATGTTCTTCCATTTACTTTTTTTATGAAAAGAACAAACATTACTGTAATCAATTCATCACAAAAAATCATCAATCTTTCATAAACATCAATTTTCCATCATTATGTTTCATCACTGGATCTTTAAGTTTCATCAAATCTTTCACACATTTCAAAGATCTATCGTAAAGCTTCATCAATCATTCATAAACTTCAAAGATCCATCATTACACTTCATCAGTCTACATTAAACATGATCAAACCATCATAATTCTTCATTTGATCTTCATTGATCCGTCAAATCAATCACCAAGTTGCAATGTCATAAAAATCAGTATCCAATCTTTCTTTATCTCTTGACGTTTATTGATAGTTAAAACAAAATTACAGCTATGCAATATAAAAAATAAGTGCAAATAACATGTTGGGGTGATATTGGCCTACGTAATTTTACCTATATGTAGTTAGTGACATTTTGTCTTACTAATTTGATTTTAACACACCCGTTTAACGTTGGTGTGTAGAGCCGGCTTTGAGCCTGGTTTAAGGCCGTTTTAATCGAACAAATGACATGGTAATAAGTCAAGTTTTCACTGTGCTGCGTAATATTTACACCTCGTTTATAATTAAGGGGATTAGTGCTTAAAGTTCATTATTCTGTGTTTCATCAATCATTGCCTATGGTTGTTAATCAGATACATGTGCAGTTGCGTCAGGTTGGGTTAGGTTGTGCTAGGTTAGGTTTGGTTGGGTTAGGATAAATTTTGGCGGGTAAGGTTAGGTTGGATTGTGTTAAGTTAGGTTTGATTGGATTAGGATAAGTTCAGTTGGGTTGTGTTAGGATAAGTTTGTTTAGGCTCGAATAGGTTGGATTTGAATTTGTTAGTCAAAGATTAGTCTAGACAAATTAGGAAAGGTTACAGAACATGAACATATAAAACAAGGATCAATATATAACTATTAGCAAAAAGGATACTGTATGAATGTAGAAAAGATAGCTGATCACATCTGAACACAACATTTAGCTTCAATGGATACTGACTAGACAATTTATACATAGAAATAATAACACATAATCATTGATAATTTCCTTATCTCCAAAAAAAACCACAACCTTTCATAATTTATGGAATTTCTAAACGATTTCATCCGTCCTTAGTTATTAAAGAGACAATATTCTATAGAAATGCCGATAGAAATATATTTTGTTCACAATAAGTATACAAAGTTCTTCACAAAGAGTGATTGATGTAGTCTTTCAAAAGAAGTCCATTGATGTGGTGTCTCCTCACCGGAAGCAGGGGTTATTCCGCCTCTCGGGGGAAGACATGAAGGAGGGGTCTCCGTACACGGTGGCGTGGGGTTGCAGCGGTGACGGGGGGCTCCCGAGGGACGTCGAGAGCGGGCTGCGGGTGCTGAACGACACGTTGCGGATCTGCGAGCTTTCCAGCGGAGGGCCCTGGGCTAAAGAATAAAACCAATTTCCCGTTAATAATAGATGAGATATATACATACATAACGGAAACAAATGGGATACATGCTCACTCTCACCGAAGGTTAATTAAAACAGTTTCATGATAAAATAGAACACAACAAAACAGAACAGTTATAAAACAGAAAGGTAATGAAAAAGAACCTGACTAACTAATCATCACACCGTTTCTTCGCAGGGAGAGGCAGAGAGGATGAACTGCAACACAACTAAGCTCTAGCCCAAACTTTACGATTCATTCACACATTCATTAACCCATTGGCCTCCGAATTGTTTGGCTAAAAAATTGTCCTTCACATCCGAATTAATTTTGTACCAAAAGTTTTAAGTGCGGTGGTGTACTAAATCTTACATAAGTTTTAAACTAAACATGCAAACGAAACAATCTTTTTTAATTTACTTGTGCATTGAATCAAGGTATGTAAAAAATATATGCATTGTTTAAAAAAAAAATAATAATATGATTAAACGAGTATATGAAAAATTTTTTTTTTCAAAAACCAATTTTTTTATAATTGGATTAAGAAAAGTTGTACATTAATCATACTTATTACCATAATATATATTTTATGCCATTTGGGCTCTTGTTAGCCGCCCACCATGCGTTTTACGAACAAGCTTGTCAATTCCCGAACCACACGCCATTTTGAAAAAATTCAATGAAGCTGAAATATAACAAAGTTTCAATCGTAAATATCAGGAAAAAATTGTACAAACGGAGTCCTGCCAATTACTATGAAATAAATGCTTAATTATCTACAGAGCGATTGGCATTTAAAATTTTAAACACAGATGTCAATAATGTATCCCTTTTTCGTTTTTAAGCCGACAGACATTAGACCCGCCGGGACGGCGTCATTTGATTTTAAGACACATCGCCGAACACACGCCGGGACGGCGTCGTTTGAGGCCAATGGGTTAACAGACTCCGCGGTCGAGGGGTAAGGGTTTCAACTAGCAAGCCGGAGGTCGCGGGTTCAAATCCCAGCATGGGCAGGTAAATTTTATTTGATTAATTTGAGTAATGTCACAATTTACTCTTTTAAAATAATATATGGTATATTTGTGGCACGTTCCAGAGTGAAAGATAACCTCAGTATCGCTCAGGCTTAAGACCACCATTCAGAATTAAAACGGTGCTTGAAATGGTTTTGGCCATGTTTAGTGACCAGATCTGCATAGCCAGGTATTTCCCAACCTTCCTCTCCCATATCTCCACTACGTTCAGCCTCACAACATAACCCAATTGGAGATGCAATAGTCTGACTCACTCTAAGATGGTTTGGAGCATTTGGGACTCTTGTACGGTTTCACATTAAAAAAATTTAAAAATTCACACATCGTCTCATACATTCTTTTCTGTTGTTTTGAATTTTGACACGACTCGACTCAAGTATTTGAAAGTTATGTGTGTAGGTAGAAATCAAGGCGAAATTCGCTGCTGTGCGTAGATGCGATTTGTTTGTGCACTAATAATTGTTCATGGCATATCTCAGAAGTTTTTATTATCTATTATAAATAAACAGCTGCAGCTTGTGACTTTTGAATGTGAAAAAATAGTGCTACATAATATATTGAAGTATTATGTAGCACCATTTTTTGGTGGTGCTACATAATATACTGAAGTATTATTAGGATTTAAAAATGCGAAATTATTGATATTGTTGGAGCTGGAAATGAATGTAATTTAATTTTTGTTTTAGTGAGAGAAACAACAATAAAAACTTATATACAGCTGACCCTGTACAAATTGCAAGTGCGCCCCATTGTTGTATTTGACAGCCACTTCTGGTCGGGAGTCCCAAAATACTTGAATAAAAAAGGGAAAGGTAGTTCTACGCGTTCGTTCCATTGATGCTTAACAGCGGGAAGGGTAGTTCTACCTTTTGCACAGGCCTCATTTGAATGGCAGAAAGGGTGGAATTATTCAATGTTTTCATATGAATATTATATACCAATCTCTTTGTTAAGGTCCCAACTGTATGTACATAATTATCCGATCGTAATGCAAGTCTTCTTTTTATAACCCTTGACTCTGTGCAAAAACGGGCGGTCCATTTGATAGATTCCCCAATCTTAACAAACGGACTGCAATCTTTAGAGCACAGGCGTCAGGTAGGTATGCTGTCCTTGTTCTATCGGTATTACAATGGAAGATGCTCTGAGGAACTAGCGTCATTGATCCCTTCGGCACCGGTGCGTAGTCGGGATACACGACAAAGGCGCGCCCAACATTTGTACACGGTTGACATTTGTCACATGAGAACGCGTCGCTTCTACGATTCGTTCTTAGGTTCAACAGCTCGGCTGTGGAACGAACTGCCAGCCTCTGTGTTTCCTCCCTCCTACAACATGGGACTCTTCAAGACCCATGTTCACTCCTTCCTCTCCACAAAAAGACCCTCCACACAGCATCCCCAAAGATGACATAGGCCCTGAGGGAAATTATTTTCTTCGGGGCCTCCTGTGTGGAGTTAATATAAAAAAAAAATTTTTTTTAAATATTTACCTTCATGCCTTTGGTTTACATCGGTATTTCAACAAAAGGATGGTATATTATTTGTTATTGTAATAATTCAATTCCTGGAATGAGCGTTTTTATGGCAGTGAAACCCGATTCGAATCTCTATCTCTATTCCGCACCCACTCAACTCCTAAGTGCAAGCGAGCGAGAGATGTCGTGCGTATTTATATTCTGTGTTTCCTTCCTCCTACAACACAGGTCTTCCAGGTTCACTCTTTCTTCTCCTCAAAAAGAGCCTCCACACAGCATCCTCAGAGATGACATAGGCTCTGAGGGAAATTATTTTCTGAAGTAAATGTTAATTTTTTTTTACATAAATTTACTCTCGAGGAAGACACGGCACGATCAAGTGAATCAAATATGTAATTGAGTTAAGTCATGTCTAGAGTCGGTAACAGCAGAAGAATATGTATGAAACGATGTATTAATGTGAATGAGGCAAGGAGTGTATACGCCAAGACAGAGCTGTGTGGCGATCCAGCCTCTCTACAGGAATAATGTAATGGTTAGTTAGTGTTAGTGCATGTTTGTTACCTTGCATAAGAGGTGGGCGGGGCGTCAGAAGAGGGTGGATGTAGCTGTTGTAAACTGTTGGGAAGGAACACAAAAAATTATTACAGAGGATAGAGTGCCAGAAGTACAGAAAAAAAAACATTTACAGCAATTGTATTCTCGACTTGGATCCGAAGTCGTGGATTCAAATATCGGCGTATGCAAGTAAATTATTTGAAAATTTGTACATATTATTACATTTAATTACTATAAAATAATATGTGCTATTTTTGCAGGACGTTCCAGAGTGATAAGATACTCTCAGTATCGCCCCGGTGATAGACCACCATTCAGAATCGAAATGTTGCCTGAAATAGCTTTATCCATGTTTAGTGACCAGATATGAATAGCCACGAACTTCCCAGCCTTCATATTTCCTACCCCAATTGGGTATTCGATAGTTCCACCGGCTTTGGACACTTGGGAGAAGTTGGTATTCACAGATAAAAACCAACAAAATTCACCAAGACACATTTTTCATAATGTAATAAAAAAAACTTTACAATTAAATTTTTTTTTTAAATTAATTTCATACCCCAGACAGCGACCATCATAGAGGTTAGTGAGGTTACCACCGCCAGCAGCAGCGGAAGATTGTCCTGTAGTAAGGAGAGCAGCGGGGAGGAGCCCCCTGAGGAACACACGCCCCCCTCGGAGCTGCCGTACCTCACCTCAACCTGGAACAAGTATAGTACATAACGTTAGTGCTTATTCGTTCAAAAGTATCGCCAACAAGAATCACCCATACTGTAACAAATCTCATCTATGCACAGCGGCGATGGCTTTTGTTTTACCAACACAACAAACACACAGTTTTGAGTCTGTTCAGTTTGGTCATAGCTTGGCGATAGGCGGCAAGGAAAGGAAATTATTGCATGGAAGCTTCCATGCAATATTTTCCTTTCTTTCTACGTATTATCTATGTGTAGAACTGTTTCCATGTAAGGATGCAATTGGCTTAGTGTGAGTGAATACACCTTACAGCCATCGTCAACTAACCTCTTCTTCTTCGTATTATGATGGAGCAGATTGGTGAAGGTCAAAGTGGGAGGATGAGGTTATTAAGCCAGCAATGGCATCGGGAGTCACTTGGTTCAGCACAAATGTGACATAGGGATACTGATGAAAGGGTCATTCTTCTACAATATGTTTCATTATTTACAGTTACAAATATGTCCACATTTACACAATTCAGAATTCTTTGGGTCCCATTTGCGCATCATATACGCACAGCAACTCTGACTGCACCGGATGCGGTTTAGTAAAGTCCGTATCTTCCGAGGGAGAAAGACCCCTTGTAGTTTAATAGTTGGGTGTAGAAATTTCCCAAGACCACTGACGAAGCGGTCGAGTTCTACAGAGAGCGATAGAACTTGGAATAAATTCTATTAATAGAGGATAACCTCACAAGTGTAGAGCGTGACAATGTATTTGTAATACAGTTGATTTTATTTAGTCAATGCACTGTACATTAGGGTGGAGTGACGTTGTATGGGACTTTTTTTTTTAAAGATGCCAGTACTATAATAGCAAAAAAAAGTTGCCTTTATATAACACCTCTTTCGTCTAAAAAAATCAACTCGTTCGAAACATTCCTTTATTCAACAACCAGCACATTTATATTTAGAAAAAAATTGTATGAAAAAAGTCGCTGAAAACTCTGCCAAGCATTATAAACAAGCGATATTCATAGCAAAAATACAATTTTATTAGGGGTTTTATAGCTAATAAGGTACATTACACATGTGAAAATAAAAATAAAATTACCATAGTTTCAAGGCGGGGTCTATTTTTGGTTTTTTGAAGAGGATTATTGATTTTTTATTGTTTTTTTCGTGTTTTTGAGAAACATGTTTTTTTATTAAATAAAATACTTTAACAAAGAGAATTTTTTTTAAACATTATCGATGTTTTATAATATTTATCGTGTTTTGAAATGAGATTTGGTGTGAAATTCGGGCATTATATGCCTAGATTTTATTGTCGCCCGAATGAATCCATCTCTTGCTTCAGGCCCAACTGTAGACAACGATGCCTGGGTAACTAATTTGATGCACCTCTCGACTGCTTGAGTGTGGCAGGGAAATCTGGGAAATTCAATACTGTACTTTTCTTCACCGAAATTATTTATCATTTTGACTAGGTCGTCATTACTGATTTCGGATAGTATCGGTGGCGGTGTAACTTCGCATTCCTGCCAGTTGATGATATCGTAATATTTACTTGCTGAAAAGTTTATTGTTGGAATAATAAAGTCTCTAACAACAGATGGACTCGGACATCTATCTCGCGCCTTTAATATTCGTCTCAAACCCAATTCTCTTACAATAAGGTTGTCATTCATTATCATGGATAGTAGCAGATTTTTCAAAAATAGGCGTTTCTTCGAATTACTGGATTAATTATATCTCGTAGATCGGTGCTCAAATATGGGATGAGTTTTACTATAGTAAAAACATGTAATGCCCCATCTTTACACGACGGGTGCCTCTTTATCTCAAACCATGTCGGAGCATATGCTTTAGCAACATATTCAGCAAGAATTTTTAGGTTTACTGAAGGGTTAGTTGTTCCTATATATAATCGAAGTATTGAGTTTGCTGTCGTCAACCAGCGTGAGTGACAAATACTACCTGGATGACGGTTTGCTAAATTTGGTGGGCAGTGACCTGTTGTAACTTCAAAACATATTTCGTACAAGTATTTTTGGTCCGTGCTCAAATTTTTCAATTCCTCTGCGTTGAGTTTGTGCATCTCAAAGTGTATTGGTGAATAATTTATAACGGTGTTTTTAGAGCTGCTTGAAAGAAGTTTTCCAATAGGTCCTGAAAACCCTTTAGGTCCTGTTATAGCACCATCTAAGTGTTGAAACAAGTGGCGAAGGGGAAGTTCGTTTGCATGCAGCTGACAGATAAACCATTGTAACGGATGACCTAATTCCAATTCCATGAATCTAATAGTTCCGTTTTTTTGCCTGTATTGACAGCAGTCCCATCACATCCAATCGCTTTTAAATCATTCAAATTAAAACCGTTCATTTTTAAATGGTGTAACATGCTCTTTGCGATGTTTTTGCCAGTTCCTGATGATGGTGTAACATGTCCAACATATTGAGACCCCGGCTCAGATAAAATGGAATAATGTTCTTCTGAAATCGTTCTCCGATGATATCTATCCCCTATTTTTTCCTGAGACAGTGTTTTATCCTTCCTTCCATCGAAATATAGACCTCGAATTTTTGTTGACTCCGACGACATCTGCCATGTTTTTATTAAAGAAGTGCGACACGTTTGTCTAGCTCGTCTGAGTTTGCTCCTATCAATCACCATTTTAGAGTCATCTTCGGTTACTTTGCCAAAATCTTGTAATGTAGCACTTGCAACAGCTGATGCCGACCTGTCTGACAAACCATACTGATCGCAGATTCTGGCCAAAGTGGGGAGTTTTAACATCATACGGGAATTTTCTGGAGGTTGCGAAGAATGTGAAGAAAATGATTGGTTTTCATCAAAAAAGGGTTGACGTGGTTTTGTCGCTGATGCTGTAGATGAGCTGACCTTCGAAGCAAGTTCAGATAAACGAGCTTGCATCCTCATTTTCCGATGTAATTTTTTTGTTGTGTCGGTGTCTATTGCTCCCAGCATCATTTTTCTCGAGGATCTTTGGTCTTGAAGGAATGCTTGTTCTTTGGTGGGTACCTTGCGCGTCTTTTCGCAGGAACACATATTCAGATTGTTACATTTGCATGAAGCAATATCGGAAAGTTTATTCATTTTGATTTTATAAGAATTTAACTTAACCTAATAATGCACACTTTATTTGGCCAATTTTTAAGTTTTAAGTATTCGTTATAATGATCTTGGATCAGTTTCATCACTCGATTGTGTGAAACAATGGGAATAGAAGCGCGCTTCCAAATTCCTTCAACAATTGCAGATATAACACTTTTTATTTCGAATACTGACGGTTTTTTTGTAGAGTTAAGATTACGCTCATATCGTAAGAAAAAATAATGTTTGATCACTTCTGAGACAGTAGGTAACACTTGAGAGTTCATTTCAGTTGGTGCCCCGAATATTGGACATAAAATTTTGCTTCTCGTGTAATTTGCATTCATTTTCACAACAATTATATGTGTTAAAATTTAATTGGACAAGGATTCTAACACGTCTACGGTCAACGGTAGCCGAAACGAAACTAGATGCAAGTCGCATCTAGTTTCTGCGACGAAACAATAGGAGCGAAATTATCCCCCCCACCTCCACAGTGCTCACAAAGTCACTAGTTTAACAGCAATTTATGCAGTGTTTTTTTTTATAAAACATGTAATGTTCAATAAGGTAAATTCAATTGAAAGTAATGGATATTATTTTATATTTTTGAGACTGTACTCAGATTTTGGGAAAAAAAGGCTAAATTTACGTTTTTTACATTACGAAATCGCTAGGTTGTTGAATGAAGACATAAGTTTAGATTTTTTAAAGTATTTTTACGAGAATATGAATGACATGAAGCATCTTTTGGCAGCTATTACAATACCGAGATTTGATTTTTGCAATGTCGCTCCATGCTACTGTACATAATCAAAGCGCTGTCATTTCTCTACGCCTCGGAAAGACTAACACTGACATCAGTATAATTCTTCATCAAAGTACAGAGCCACGACCATAGTCTTACTGCATCCAAATTCTACCTCTGAGTTTTGCAAAATAAACTCTTCAGGAGAATCTCGTGACTGAAGCAGCCTTTCGCCTTCAGTTCAAAAGGGTTATCGTGTCCACTCAAATGGATAGAGTTGAGCTATAATATAAAAACATCCAAAGGCACAATTTGGCTGTTTCCAACATGTCCTAGTCTAACTTACACAAATGATTACGCCTAAGTTAGGGAATCCTTTTGCCAGGTTTAAGTTTGGATAACCGACTGAGAGATTTGACAAACTGTTAAAATACAAGAATAAAAAAAAACAACGAGATTATTGAATCCTAACCTCAATATCCTGATGTGTCAAAGGCGACAGCACCCGGAGGTACCCCTTGTGGGCCCCCTTGCTCCCCGTCACGATGTAGCGGTAGGAGGAGTCCGATAACTGCTCGGGTCCACTCACTGATAGGGTGTCACCAACCGCTGTCACCTGAGGGAAAAATCTTAGCTTAGTTCAGAACAATTAACTCCGTACGAACTCCAATTGCTCAGAAGGCGAGTTTCCTAATAAAAAGTGTGCTCCACTGTTTGAATTTGGGAGCCACCTCTGGTCTGGAGCCCCAAAATACATGCAAAAAAACTCTAGACTAAACAGTCCGTTTGATAGATTCATTTATTTTAACAAACCCAGAGAATGCCATCCTTCTCTTAAGTATTTCAATAGAGGAAGCTTATAAAAATCGAGTGAAAAGATTTTTTATGATACAAGCTCAGGTATTATGATAATGTACTAAAAAGTAATACTTCTAGTTTCTCTTGCTTGGCAGTGAGTTCGCTTACCAGAGAAACTGTAAGTATACTCACCCGTAACTGTTCCAGCACCTCCCGTGTTCCGGCGACGTCCAGCCTAGCGGCCAGCGCGGGCGGCGGTGATAGATACAGGTTTGTGGGCAGCGTGGCGGCACGCACGGCCCTCGCCCTCAGCGGCGGCGTCACAGCAGGGCCCGCGCGCGCTAACACCTCCAGGTGGGGGGATGAAGAGTTACCGCCAGAAGGGGAGGGGGACCAGGTGATGCGGCAGCCGTAAGTACCTGAATGAGGAAAAGAATTTCTTAGTTTTAATGGAATTTTAATGTTTCTATGTCTTGATGTCCTCACACAACCTGTTACCCAATTACCTGTCCCTTTGACAGTGTGGAGTACCTACCTCAGTGAAAATTGCAACAATTTATTGATACCTCATTACTCTATTACGAAAACCTGTGCAGTGTACACGTTAAATGTGTATAATATTGAATCTATTATGGAAACCTTGTACAGTGAAACATCCGCGGTGTTCCCCAGGGCCAGAATATTGATTCGCAAGTGCTTCAGAAGATCAGGGGTAAGTCAGACTCCTTTCTCAATTCTAACTTTCTAACATTCATTAATTCTAACATTCATCTGTTCTGAATGCAATAACTAATGTTATCCAAATAGACCCTGGTAATAAATTACATCTTTGCGATTCTTTCAAGGATAAAGAAACCATTCTGTCACTTCGAATGCAATCAACATGCAATCTCAAAATTTGTTTTGACAGCATCGCCATTCCATTGTAAGAATATTATGTACTAAATACACAATTTGGCTGTCCTGAAATGGGAATCCTTCCCAGTTGGACAGACAAAGGTTCGTTTTGTTTTGTATTGTTTGTAATTTATATATATATAAAAAATTAAAATAAATAAAAAATAAAAAAAACTAACTGTTAACCAGCTGTTGCAAGTACATAGTTATTTCAATTCAAAAAATATTGATTAAAGTCCACCACAAACTTGATTCGCATACAGTTTGCGACGACACTAATATTTCAAATGAGTCTTACGATATCTCGACTCTCCACAAAGACGGAGCAAAACTAAAGCTTAAAAATTAATTTGCCACTTTATCAAGCGAAATCTTTAAACAGATGTACCAAGTGATTTTGTTTTACTTATGAAAGCCTTCGTCAAAATGAAGACCACCATAATTCCCAGCTCAGTAGTTAGAAATTCCCATGCGCTTGCAGCAGTGTTAGTGTGTCACATGGTTTCCTCTTATACATGCTATTTAGTGTGGTTCTAAAAGTTTTTTATTCGTTAGGTGGAAATTGTAAATTTTTGTTTTTTTATTCTCGAATTGAAAATTAACATTGTTGTGTGGTGTGATTTCGCATTTAATTAACATGTGTCTTATTCGTTAGTTATCCCCTATTGCGTGTTTTTTGTACATTAATTCCACCCAGACAACTTCATCTTCGAGGATGCTGATTGGATTGCTGCTTGTGTTGTCACACGAAGATTGCTGAGTAGGAAATAACTGTTACTTTTAATATCACTAAATCGCTGACATAATGAAGAAGCGATAGAAGTGGAAAAGATATCAGAGAACTTTTTCTCGATCTTGACTATGAATTTCAAAAAATACTGGGAATACTAACTTTAAAAACATTTGTTCAAACACAAAACTAAGACTTAATACAAGAAAAGTGCCCAATTATACATTTATATTTTCGTTCACTATACAGTAGAACCCCGTTAATTCGAACCCCGATAATTCGAAAAAATGCGTAATTCGAAATTTTCGCAAAAAAAATTTCCGCAGAAAATTTTTTTCATACAAATTTTTTTTTAATTCGAAATTCGTTAATTCGTAATTCGAAATTTATTTTTGTCCGCGCACGAAAATTTTTTCGTGTAATTCGAAAAAAATTGATTTTTGCGAAAATAAATCATAATATTTTGTAAATCTGAATCTAAAAGTCAGCCGTGGCGGTAAAACGCCGAAAAATGTATTTTTACGTGGTTATACATCGTCCTAATTAGTATTATTATTTTGTAAATCTGAATCGATTTACACTGGAATGTCGTAATTTTTCAAATTTATTTCGAATATCCGAGTTTGAAGTGCCGAGAAAATACGTTTTACGCGGATATATGTCGTAGTTTTACAAGTTTACACCAAATATCTGAATTTAAAGGCTCGGCCGCGACGAAACTCGGCCGCGAAATTTCGATTTACGCGTAAATGTATCATATATTTACGAATTTATTTCGAATATTTGAATTTAAATGGCCTGCTGCGACGGAAATCGGCCGCGAATTCTCGATTTACGCGTAAATATATCGTATTTTTACGAATTTATTTCGAATATCTGAATTTTAAAGGGCCCGCCGCGAAGGAAATCGGACGCGAAATTTCAATTAACGCTGAAATATATCGTATTTTTACTAACTTTACTTCGAATATCCTAGTTAAAAAATACGGCGCCAAGGAAATCGGCCGAAAATTTTCGATTCACGCCGAAATATGACATATTTTTACGAATTTACTTCAAATATCTGAACTTAAAAGGCCGGCCGCGACGAAAAACTGCCGATAAAATTCGATTTACGCGAAAATATATCATATTTTTACGAATTTACATCAAATATCTGAATTTAAAGGGTCGGCCGCAACGGAAATCGGCCGCGCATTCTCGATTTACGCGGAAATATATCGTATTTTTGCGAATTTATTTCGAATACCTGAATTTAAAGAGCCGGCCCCGACGGAATACGGCCACGAATTCTCGTTTTACGCGGAAATATATCGTATTCTTGCGAATCTATTTCGAATATCTGAATTTAAAGAGCCGGCCGCGACAGAATACGGCCGCGTATTCTAGTTTTACTCGGAAATATATCGTATTTTTGTGAATTTAAATTCAGATATTTTAAATAAAAGGCCGGCCGCTACGGAAAATTACCGCGAAATCTCGATTTACGCGGAAATATATCGTATTATTACGAATATTTAAATTTAAAGGGTAGGCCGCGACCGAAATCGGCAGCGAAATCTCGATTTACGCGTAAATATATAGCATTTTTACGAATTTATTGCGAATATCTGAATTTAAAGGGCCCGCCGCTACGGTAATCGGCAGCGAAAATAAAGAAATAATTGGTATTAATACGAATTTACAACTAAAATACCATCCGGATTTGAAGAGGCCGCCGAGAAAATCGATTTTCGTAATATTTTTTTCATAAAATTTCGAATTACGTGGGAATTCGTTAATTCGAAATTTGATTTTTGATGTCCCGTGGATTTCGAATTAACGAGGTTCTACTGTATATGTCGTTGTGTTTCGCCGTGCCTGACAATGTTCCACAAAAAATCAAATGCAGCACAATATAGTAATATAGAATAATATACACGGTGTCCGGAAACTCGTAGTACAAGCGGGAAACTGGAGAATCTACACCACATGGGGAACCCAAAAAAACATAAAGTTTTTTGATTTGAAAAAAAAAACCAAAAAAAAATATTTTTCGGCTATTTTAGGGTTAAAGTTTTTTCTGGTGTTTAGGGTTGAATAACAGATGTTTTAACCCTGCTGAGCAGAAATATTTTATGATTACACCGGGTTAAATGAAGGGTGATTTCAAAATAATGCTTCAAATCCGAGTTTCTTCATTTGTTTTACTTTCAAATAGTTTTAATTAGTTGGGTACTTTGATCTTCAGTAATAATTTATAAGAATTTGATTAAAAAAAAAAAAAAAAAAAAAAATCAACTTCAAACTCGATTTACTCGATAACAAAAGCTCAAATAAAAAAAAAATATACTACAAAATCGACTCCAAATGTGATGTAGATTCACCAGTTTCCCGCTTGTACTACGAGTTTCCGGACACCCTGTATTTTAATCAAAATGTAAAATGCAGGTAACTCCATTAATGGAGGACTGAACGCAGTTGGCGCTAACAAAAAATTGTCCAAAGAAGCGAAGTTAGCAGTCCACAATGGAGTGCTGGTACCTACCCTGATGTATGGAAGTGAGGCATGGAACTGGCAAAGAAAGGATAAAAGTAGATTGAATGCTGTTGAAATGAGATCCCTAAGGCGTATGTGTGGTAAAATCATGTATGATCGTGTGAGGAATGTGGAGATCCGCAAAGAGTGCAAGGCTGATGTAAGCGTAATGAGTACGATCAAGAAAGGGGCGCTTACATGGTTTGGGCATGTAGAGCGAATGAGCGAAGAAAGGAGTGTAAGGAGAATATACTATGCAAATGTGAATGGTCGCAGAAGTCGGGGACGCCCGAGGAAGACATGGCACGACCAAGGGAATCAGATACTTGAGTCGGGCCATGTCAAGAGTCAGAACAATAGAAGAGTATGTATGAGACGATGTATGAATGTGAATGAGGCAAGAAGTGTGTACCAAGACCGAGTTGTTTGGCGGTCTGTCCTCTCTGCCTACCCCTGGGGAGAAACAGCATGATTGTTAGTTAGTTAGTTAGTTAAAATGTAAAAAAATTATTTATTGTTTCTGTACATGGTATCATTGTTTATATTTCAATTTTTAACCTAACTAGGACTACCTTATGATGAACTTAATAATTTGATAAAATTATACAAATATTACAAAAATAATATATTATATTAATGTTGGAGAATCCTTGCTGAGACCCTTAAACGTAATGTGAGATATACGTATTACCATATTTCTCGTTATTTGTCGGTATTAGTGAATGATGGTGTGCCGCAATTATGTGAAAATGACACATTACGGAGTGCACTTCAGAATTCAAATATTTATCAAGAATGTGCTTCAGATATCACTAATGAGTTTGTAAAAGAAACAAAACCCTCAAGGGCAAGCCGAAAGCCATAAAGTCCATTTCAATCGACAAGTTAAAAAACTCAGAATTATTAAATTAAATAGATTTCATTCCGTACTAACGTCATGACAAGTAGACAGAAAGCCACCTACCTGAGTGCCAGTTCAGAACGGGCTCGACGACCACTTCCAGCAGAGGGGCCTCTCCCACCTGTTTGGCCTCGCAGGTGAAGGGCAGTGAACCCACATCCTCCGACATGCAGTCCATGTTCTTCGACAGCTGAAAACATACAAAAAATTATTTAAAAGCATCCTGTATACTAAAATTTAAAAATCCGTCATTAAAAATAGAAAATAGTGTAATAGGATTAGTGAATGTACTGACCACGTTGGTAATCTTGTCATGCTCTTCGCTGTTGGCCAACACCAGTGGGATCATATACGGTTTTTCATCTGTGAAGACGTGCTCCATGTCTGGTTCCAGGAAATATATCTAAAGAAAACAAATATAAACATTATAATATGTGTAGCGATACTAGTAGAATGTTCCGGAAGGACGGCCAATGTAAGATGCATTCAACCTAGAACTCCGTGGAGATGTGTCGAATTTTTATACAGATAACATTATGACGTTTCCTACCCACTTGTTATTATAGCGCAGTGAGCGCCTACCTACTTAATCGTGCACGGCGGAGCTCGCCCAATAGGTACATCGAGCCGTCTAGAAATTGCGCGCATCCGCCAGAAGGTTCTAGGCATAATTCCAGCGTCACCGAAACATCTAGATTCAGCGAGATCGGCAGTTTACCAGCGGTCTCGCGAAGCTACTAACGCCGTCGGCTTGGCTATATAAATAGGCCCGACGAAGCGAGTAATCAGTATTCAGTCAGACAACAGAGTAGCGCCGCGCTCGTAACCTTGACCCAGTTAATTACTCACATTCCACTGTGAGATATTCTAGCAGCTTCTCGTAAAGACAAACGTGCTATTGTGTGTGTTTTAATTGCTATTTGTGCTTCCTTCAATAAACGTTCCAATTGAAATAAACTGTGACTTTTATTTAGTAAACCAAAATAACCACATATGTATACATCAGTAGGACTTTTTTATTTACCTTTTAGTTAGTAAGTGGTTATTGCAGTTATTTTTAAATAAACCCCATAAGCCATCCAAGGATCTGAAAAACTACCGGCCCATCTTGTTACTGTACCAATACCTCTTGTTCCAATCCTCAAGAACAAGCTGGTTTCAGGCCAAGCCATAACTGCTGCGACCTAATGATGACATATATTAAATGTGGTTTCCAGAATCTTCAATGTTGCCCCAGGCTCCAAGAAGCCCCGGGGTTCAAGTTGCCCCGATGTCCAAGATGCTCCATGGTCCAAGTCGCCCTGTGGTCCAAGTTGCCTCGATGTCCAAGTTGCTCCAGGGTCCTAGTTAGCCATGTGGTCCAAACACAAGATGCCCAAGTTGCCCCGAGATCAAAATATATCCTATCATAGCAACCCCACTCACCCTGTCCGCTAGGCGGGTAGTAACAGGCGCGCTAGCCTGCAGGGAGACCCCGGGGGCAGAGAGCTGCAGCAGGCTGGGGGCCGGGCGGGGTGCCTTGACCAGTACCAGCCCCGCTGAGGAAACCCTCAATGCGAGGGGGTCAGAGCTGCCCCACACCGCCCCTCTCACTCCGCTGCGGGCGCACCACACATCGCCCACTGTCGTTACAAGCTGAAACATAGATGAAAAAGATTAACACACTATGTATTGCAAATCGCACCCCGCGTTTGTTTCTACTTGCACACCAAATGCATAACTTTCATTGGCTCTACAGCTTTGATAGTCATTCCCTCTTCAGCAACAGTTGGCACGCCCTCTGTTCCTACATATTATCAGGTTGAGATGCTTGGAGTCAGTATCTCAAACAGTTTCAAATATCCGGGCTCCATTGAAGCTAGAGTAAATCTAGACATTCTGTATGTGGCTAGCAGATTCTTCAATGGTGACCCTGTATCGATATGTCGAACATATATATTCTGTATGTGGCTAGCAGATTCTTCAATAATGATCCTGTATCGATATGTCGAGCGTGTTTTCTTTACCCTAATAAAATATGGTCTAATAATTTTACTGTCAAAAATTTGTGATTTATTCCCAAAAATTGCACCACGTATTTTCAGAAAGCGGACAACTTGGGAGATTAAATCAGTTATCATAAAATAATATGTTTACCTTTTGCGGAAGAATGGCATTCTGCACCTTGAAGGAGACATAGTCTGCGAAGAGCTTATCAGAGCTCACATCTGTTAGTTTGAAGACGGATCTTCCCTCCTCACCCAGCAAGAGCTGTAAAATAACAAACACATCACAATACATAATGTATTATAACAAATAACTAATTAGTTACTGTAGCCCTATTTTAAACAATACTAGTTAATGTGTCCCCAGCGTTCCTCGGGGTTATGAATTGTTCAGAGTAAAGTTTAAATGTTGTGAATTCTAGTGTACCTAAAGAGTTTTCTTTCGCTTGATCGTACCATGTCTTCCTCGGTCGTACCCGACTTCCAACATTCACTACTGTATACCACATTGTAACTATATTATATTGACTTTTATTCAACCCTGTATCTCGTCCCCGTGCAGAGATAATGCGTTAAGTCTATCTCGGGCATCCCCGACTTATTCAACCATTCAAACCACACTCGAAACACTCCTGACACTAGTAAGAAAAAACTTGAAATTTCAGTGAAATCGGTCCAGTAGTCCCTGTAGTGAGTCTACAGGGGACCAACAAAGAAACATTCATTTTTATTTCCGTTAGATAGAACCCTTATTCTAACATTATTTCAATGGAAGATGCTTCAAGTAATTAGCTGTACTGATCTATTCCGCACCGTTGCACAGTCAGGAAATGTGCACCAAACATTTGTACACGCTTTGCACTTTGTTATGTTACGAACTCTTTGTTCATAAATCCATCAAAATCTTGTAAGGAAGTTCCATCGCGCTCTGTAATGCTTTGGCAGCACTGTATTTGCCTCCGCAAACGCAGTACATCGGAACAACGCACCGTTTCGCTTGGCGCCACTGCGCTCGCTACACAAACGCAGTGCAGCAGAACGATATTGCCTCTCCCCGCTTTCCCTCACAGTCGAGGCACCACCATCTTATAGACCGGACGCGTGCTGTGCTCGTCCCACGCCATTGTAATTCGCGTGGCTTTTAGACCATGGGACGCCACGCGAAACTTTATTCCGAACAGAATGGAGACGTTCTCTAGTTTACTGGAAGCTATACCACAACAAAGGACAATATCCACCGCAGGTCAGGCCTGACCAGGCGTGTTGAGATGATACTCAGAGCCCTGTTATGTCATGTGAGTCCGCTGTAACTAATTATCTTATTAATCGTATTGCCCCAGAAAAAGAGATTATATAATGTACCCGTTAGTTAGATATCTTGTGCCGTGCCTTGTACAATCATAAATGTATGTCCCGCCTATGTATGCCATGTCCTCGATGTACCATTAAACTATTTCCATCACCCACTGTTTTATTTGACGACAAAGGATTTCCAGGAACCCTTCTTACCAAAGGTGTGTCAGAAAAGTAAGTCTTAGACGGCCCATCCCTGTGCTGTTTGGAGTATTCACTCACCTGCCGACCATCTGAGCTAGTCAAAGGGTGAAGTTGTGTTTCCGCTCGCCGGATTTAAACGCAACAACTTCTACCATTCGTTTGTGTTCAAATTTGTGAAATATTTTGCCGTCCTCTATGTTCCTTCCCTCCTACAACTTGGTTCTCTTCAAGACCTAGGTTCACTCCTTCCTTTTCTCAAAAGAACCATAGATAAAGATGACACGGGCCCTGGTGAAAGATCCGATCCTTTATTCAGTTTGGAGTTATGGGGGAAAAGAAGGTGGTGTTTTGTCCATACAAACGTATTCCCCTATTTCCTTTCTGGATTTAGACACAAGTGAAAATATTTTTTTATATAATGTAGACATCGACCACTGGCATGTCCCAATGTTTTGCTTTTTTGATAAGTTACTTCTTAGAGGAGTTAGGACCCTCCAAAAATCCTAAAAAAAAAAGCCTAGTTTGAACGTCATCAACAAACGTGCAGTGTGCAAATTTGACATGTATTTTTTAAAAAGCAAAACATACAAATATAAAATATTTTCTTCTAATTTTGTTTTGGAGGAGAAAAGAGAACAATTTTGGAAATCCTGGTGGTTGAGGGGTAAGGCTTTCGACTAGCAATCCTTAGGTAACGAGTTCAAATCCCGGCATACGCAACTAAATTTTATGTGATGAATGGTCGGTAGCTAAGTTGGCATCACCCCTGGGTCCCACCCAGGCATAGTGTGTTCAATTCCTTGGCTGGCTAAATCCTCCATCACGACACAAGCAACATTTTCCACTTACTGTGATGGTAGTAGGAGGTTTTCAAATATTGTCAAGTTATTCGTAACCTGGGAATGTTCTTTCTTTTAAATTGAAAAAAAAATAATAAAATGAATTATTTCACAATTTATTCATTTAAAATGATATATATACAGTATACTTGCGTCACGTTCCAGAATGGATATACTCTCAGTATCGCGCTGATGGTAGACCACCATTCAGAATTGAACCGTTGCTTGAAATGGCTCTAGCGGTATTTGGTGACCAGATCTAAATAGCCAGATACTCCCATCTTCCTCTTCCCCATCTTCTTCCCCTCCCCACCACCTTCAGCCTCACAATATACCCCAATTGGGAATGCCATAGTCTCACTGGCTCCAAACGGTTGTATTCACATTAAAAAAAAAAGAAAATACAAAACCTCGATTTTATTATTATCAGCCTGAGGTGCAGTTGTCCCCTTTTCTCAGTATCCAGGGGGGCAAAGGACAACAATAGTTTTGTATATTAATTTCTCAGTGCCCGCATTTCCTTTTAAAAATAAAAAGTTTATCATTATCTACCTCAATGGAAGTGTTATGATTCTGCTTGACGTGCGTCACGAGCTGCCGTGTGGAATGGTGGCGCAGCTTGGCAGCGGCGCTGGCGAGCGTGCGGCCGTGCGCGTCGTGGTGAGTGGCCGTCAGCCGGAGCTCCAGCCCCGCGGGGAGGCCGGCCAGGCTGCTGAGGCCCGCACCGCCCTGCACCGAGATCATGGCATAGTGGACCGGGCAGACCTGGGAACAAATTAATCATTTAATGACCCTGAAGAAGAATATAGTTTTCAGAAGATAGAGATGGGGAAAATTAAATTACAATATACAATATCCCCGCGGTGACTTGTCAGTTGACCACGACCAGCATGCCGTTCACTAACAGGTAGAGGTTACTTCTTTTAGCCAACGTTGGCTAAAAAACAAATAATATGTACACCAAAAATAAATCATTACAGTCCTCTTGGCCGTGAAAATTTGAAAGCATTTAAAATGTTAATTATTTGATGTGGATTTGTTGAAATCTTTCTCTTACCTCTACCGCGATAGTAATGAACTGCTGGGGATCCCCCCCTGAGATGGTGAGCACGGCGCGACCAAGCCGACCCTGCGATGTCACCAAACCCAGTGGTGACACGCTCACCAGAGCGCCTCGAGTGATGCCTTCATCATCGGAAATCCTGTAAAAAAATATTCAATATAATTATAAAATATATATTAAATTTACAATTTATCTCTGCAATAGGTCACCCCAAGTGGTTAGATAAGTTTGGTGATTTAGCAGGGGATCCCGGTTTCATGGAATGAGGTTTGTCAAGTCTTGGCGGTGGATACATCAGCTCAACTGCGAGGAGATTTAAATTTAAAGCTCGATTGGATGCTTATTTGAAGAGAGGACAACTCAATTATGGTTAAAATTATTGTGAAATATAGATGAAAGCAAATAATATTGTTGTATTTTCCAGGAATAGTCTACAAGTACTTTTCCCATTTTTTCCTACGCAATACCGAGGCTGACGAGGGGGGGGGTTTGAACTCTATTAAAAGTTAGGACTTAGTGAACAGAAGGTAGATTCTTCATTGTAAATAAAGCACTTTTGAGAAGTTGAATTCCATCGATTTATTCTTATGTTAAGTTTACATTGCTACCGACACTCTGAGAAGCAGACGGGGAAGTGAAAGAGGAAGGTTTGCAATTAACCAACTGACCTGTAGGTGAGGCGGTTAGTCGGCAGGTTGGTCTCCAGCAGCGCCGAGGAGTGTGGAGCCAGCAGCAGGGGCCCCGAGGACTCCACGGGAGCCAGAAGCTGCAGCGGCTGCAGGATGACCAACTCCATGCCGGCCGACCAGGTGCGGGACTTGCCCACCACATGTCCCGGAGCAGACTGCAAATACATTAAATAATATGAAGATGATATTATGATACACTCTCAAATAAATTCTACTGGGGAGTGTTCAAATGAGGGTTGATCAAAATATTATGCGTAAAATGGTAAGTGGTAAGTATCAAATATATGTAACTTACCAGAACTTTTTTACCAGAGTAGGTTCTTGAAAATACAATTTAATTATATATTTTTCATTTGCGCACTTTTACATTTTTCTCGAAAATGCACAATTTTTCTATGTTTCTTTGTAAAACTTAAAAAGGAGATTTTACTAAAATATTGACGGCCTACGTGACGCAGAGTTATCCACGCAGTTGTCATAACGCATTATGACATTATATCGTTGCGGCATCCGGCTGATTCGAGCATTCATTCCGTAGAAATTGAAAAACAATTCTACTATTTAGGATCATTAACCTTTGAAATGCCAAGCTCCCGTTACCTAATACCTATGTAGCGTGCCGAGGGTAAAATACAGATTATCAATTGGATACGCCGGTGCTCAACGGATATAAATTTTTCATGTCCAACGGGGGGTTTTGGTGCATGAGAAGTTAGTGTAATATAAAACGGTACTTACCGAAACGTTGAGATGAATGGTAACCCTTCCGGAACGAATAGCGGTCAATCTGACAGACACCCTGTCTGTGTTGTCCAGTTCTACATCTGCAGAGAAAACAATAGGTAAGAGAACGGTTAATTATAGAAAACAACAAAAAAAACTAACTACCTAACCATCAAACGATTTCTCCGCAGGGGTCGGTGGCGAAGTGCACTCATCTTGACATACACTCATACCAATGCTCTTGTCTTATCCACTCGAGCAATAGCGTATTTAAAAAAAAACGACTTGTGTACTGGACGGGAGTCCGCACAAGACTGTAGATTTAGGCGCCGGGTCCAAACCGTGTCTTCAACCGATGAGAATGCTCCTTTACGGCCGATGATGATGATGATAGTTGTATATTTGATGAAATCTGCCTCCCGCACCCAGGCTTGGTGAATAGTGGGCACTGGGTGTGCTGTTGTCTCTGCTCGCTTCTGGTGTTGGCGGTTTTCCAGAGGAGGGCCGGCTGGTCTTGAAGAGGTAACACCAGAAGATCTTGGAGCAGAAGACTCGGCGAGGTGAGGCAGATGTTGGGCAGGAGTCACTTGTAGATAAATAAAACGCTTGGTTTCGGTGGTAAAGATGAACTGATTTATTTTTAATTATGTGGCTGCTTATATTTAATTAGCCTGATTCGCGCCCGACATTGGGCTAGGAGCCCAAAAGTGGTGGGGGGTTGTACCCGCGCCAACAATGAGTTTATAGCCTCCGACAAACTGTTGCATATTCATTTTGTCGGTAGTACTGGTGATAGTAGTCGCTTAAATTTGAGAGTTAGAAAAGATTTTGAGCGCTTACATGAATGATAATTACATAGTTTAAATGCATAGTAGTTATAGGAATGTGTATCTTGACAACTAGATTTTTTTGTTTGTCAAGATACGACAAAAAATAAGAAATGTTTGTAAAATAAATGTGTAAAAATGATCTCAAGCGATCAAATTTGTAAAACATGTTAAGTTAGTATTTTTCCGAGGTCCCCCGTAACATAGCGCTCAGAAAGAGATAAGATTCACTATGCTACGAGGTTCCTGGATTTTTGTACACGCAAAAAAGGTAAAAAATATTGTTCAAAAATGGGTTTACATATGGGTGAAAAACAGCTTTTTTAATATCTCCTCAGCGGTAGTATATCGAAAATAGTGTTTATTTGACTACCGCCGAGGGGATGAACAAGTAAAATATACATATTTGCAATGTTTAAAAATTGATTTTTCCTAGTAAATTTTACATAGAAAAAATGCTGGACATCGATCCGCGTGGCAGGTATGCGGGCGGTACGGTATCGATGCCATTCGGAGTCAAAGTTTTCAAGCCGCTTGGGCCGAAAATTGCACAAAATGGCCAGTGGCGGGGAGTGGTGATTTTGCCAGTGGCGTGGAGTAGGGACATTTTATAAAAGTAAACAATTTTTATGAAA
Organism: Hesperophylax consimilis; assembly: GCF_061612785.1. Lineage (NCBI taxonomy): Eukaryota > Metazoa > Arthropoda > Insecta > Trichoptera > Limnephilidae > Hesperophylax > Hesperophylax consimilis. Next base: position 4,371,350 of record NC_142861.1, on the reverse strand, counting down.
TTAAATAATATGGTCAACTACGTCCGTTACAACTTGAGCAATAACAATCCGGTCATTCAGTTTTGGATTTGACCGTGCTCATTCGTGCTCGGCGTCCCATTAGTTCAGTTGGTAGAGTGGTGCCCGGGGCAAGGTGAGGGTCCTGGGTTCTAGTCCTAGACGTGACCATATCTTTTTCTGATTTATCTGTTTCATATTCGTTTAGGAATCGCTAATATTGTATACAATAATTTTATATTATATCTGTCCATCCGTCCGTGATAATGATTTTTAAATTTTTTCTTATATTTGAATTGGACTTTTGTTTTCGTTATTGAATAAATGCAAATCTTGGAAGCGGAAATTAACCCATTTTCCGACATCCAATCAAGCTGAAACTCGTCAGATAGACTGGTTATCGATGACAATGCATTCTATCAACTTTTAGTGGCAATCACATACACACACAAATATATTTCTCTAAAATTGGATGACAAAATGTCGGTTCTACCTGATCGACATTTGGCTAGGTTGGTAGAGTTGGCGACTCCACTTCCTGTCTATGAAGATTTTATACTCAGTCAAACCAAAAAAAAATAATTTAAGTTTTACAAAAAATATGTTTTTTACGGGTTAATTTCTTATCATTCAATAGACAACATTCTAGTCTTCACACTAAAACTTAAAGTTTTAATAAAAATGACGGATGATATGTGATTAATGGATGAACTTACTGGTGTTTCCGAGAACATCAGAAATAAGAGCTTCTCCGTCTCCTGCCACAGACCAGCTGAAGTGGAGAGCCGGCTTCAGCGAGCCCAGCTCCAAAGGACCGATGCCGTCAGGCATACCTAGAAAACAAACAAACAAATTATTATATTATATTGTACTGTTAAATTTTTATAGTTCAGTATTTAATAGCTGTATTTCAAACGGTTTAACCCCTAGAACAATTTTGGGGGATATTTCTCCCAGCGTAATATGGACTGTAATGTAAATATAGATAAGTAAAATATAAATAAATTCATGCTCACTCATTTTGTATTACGGTGAGATACATGATCTAAACCAAGGCTGCCCTTGTTGGGCCAAATTGACGATTTTGAATCACTGGCGGGCCACTGAATACCTGACGGTTCCTATTTCCATGGGGGGGGGGGGTTGTTAGAGAATTTCTATAAAACATAATTCCTCACAATTCCGCGCACCCAAAAACATCATATGTGATTCCCCACAACAATTTTTCGAATTCCATGGGGGGGGGGGGGGGGGTGGCTACAAGATTCCATTTCGGACGCAAAAAATACTATATCAAAACCGGTGTATTTTTGTATAAAAAGTAAGTTCAACAGGTTAGATTTTTTCGTCGCTGATTCTCGGTCTGAGTAGCCCAAATAGAGATACCTTTTCAAATTGGCGGATTGGCGGGTTTTTTGAAAATGGTTCACGCGGGCCACTTATAATTCGTTCGCGGGCCACATTATGGCCCGCGGGCCTGGGGTTGGGCAGCCTTGATCTAAACAGTGTTAGAAAGAGAGAAAATCACACTTTACTTACACTTCAATTTGTATACATTTACTATAGACGCTCACGAAAAATTTTAAATAATTCAATGAAACAACATTTAGCATTTGAGAAACATTTGTCAAAGTTTGCAAATTTTTTAATAAAATGAATGAAAAATGTAAAGTGACAATACCTTTTATAATATCTTTGTATAATTAAATATGTTTTTCAGTTTTGTGTAAAGTGGTAATTACAGTTTACATACAGGGTGGGGCAAAAGTAATCACCCGATGTTTTTTTGCTGTAATTTTTTTTTTTATGATACACTTTTGTACTGCTTGTGAAATTAGTTTTTTTTCCGGTAAACCGATTCATGTCTTGTCGATTTGTATTCTGCGTTTGTTGACTTCACAAATGTCTAAACCGAATTGACATTTGGCGCCATTTGCAAAAGTTATAGCGTTTTCCCATAGGGTGATTACTTTTGCCCCACCTGTACATGATAAAAACTGTAAGCGACTTTAAAAACTAAGTTTGTTTAAATTTTTAAAAATTAATTGCATTTGTAAAATGAACTAAAATCTGAAAGAGTCTTTCATATGCTTTAAAAAACAGCATTTCTTGTTTGTAAAACAGTATTTCATTTTGGTAAACATACATTAAAAAACAGTATTTCATGTTGGTAAACATACATTAAAAAACAGTGAATTCTTTAGGAAAATAATATCATCTGGGAATATTTGTAAATAAATCCAAAATCTCTAAAGACTTGAGGGGGCAATATATATGATGGTGTGCCTACCTGTGGCCCAGAGCGGCATAGTATTCCCGGCCAGGAGAGCAGTGGTGGGCGCAGATATAGCAACCCCGTCCAGCAGTCGCACTCGTACGGATGCCGTGGCGCTGCCGTACTGCACGCTGCCCACCTCCGCACGCGCCTCCACTATTGCCGTGCCCACCGACACAGCGTCCACTACTCCATTGGGCTGGATCTCTGCGCAAACACAATATATATGATGGTGTGCCTACCTGTGGCCCAGAGCGGCATAGTATTCCCAGCCAGGAGAGCAGTGGTGGGCGCAGATATAGCAACCCCGTCCAGCAGTCGCACTCGTACGGATGCCGTGGCGCTGCCGTACTGCACGCTGCCCACCTCCGCACGCGCCTCCACTATTGCCGTGCCCACCGACACAGCGTCCACTACTCCATTGGGCTGGATCTCTGCGCAAACACAATATATATGATGGTGTGCCTACCTGTGGCCCAGAGCGGCATAGTATTCCCAGCCAGGAGAGCAGTGGTGGGCGCAGATATAGCAACCCCGTCCAGCAGTCGCACTCGTACGGATGCCGTGGCGCTGCCGTACTGCACGCTGCCCACCTCCGCACGCGCCTCCACTATTGCCGTGCCCACCGACACAGCGTCCACTACTCCATTGGGCTGGATCTCTGCGCAAACACAATATATATGATGGTGTGCCTACCTGTGGCCCAGAGCGGCATAGTATTCCCAGCCAGGAGAGCAGTGGTGGGCGCAGATATAGCAACCCCGTCCAGCAGTCGCACTCGTACGGATGCCGTGGCGCTGCCGTACTGCACGCTGCCCACCTCCGCACGCGCCTCCACTATTGCCGTGCCCACCGACACAGCGTCCACTACTCCATTGGGCTGGATCTCTGCGCAAACACAATATATATGATGGTGTGCCTACCTGTGGCCCAGAGCGGCATAGTATTCCCAGCCAGGAGAGCAGTGGTGGGCGCAGATATAGCAACCCCGTCCAGCAGTCGCACTCGTACGGATGCCGTGGCGCTGCCGTACTGCACGCTGCCCACCTCCGCACGCGCCTCCACTATTGCCGTGCCCACCGACACAGCGTCCACTACTCCATTGGGCTGGATCTCTGCGCAAACACAATATATATGATGGTGTGCCTACCTGTGGCCCAGAGCGGCATAGTATTCCCAGCCAGGAGAGCAGTGGTGGGCGCAGATATAGCAACCCCGTCCAGCAGTCGCACTCGTACGGATGCCGTGGCGCTGCCGTACTGCACGCTGCCCACCTCCGCACGCGCCTCCACTATTGCCGTGCCCACCGACACAGCGTCCACTACTCCATTGGGCTGGATCTCTGCGCAAACACAATATATATGATGGTGTGCCTACCTGTGGCCCAGAGCGGCATAGTATTCCCAGCCAGGAGAGCAGTGGTGGGCGCAGATATAGCAACCCCGTCCAGCAGTCGCACTCGTACGGATGCCGTGGCGCTGCCGTACTGCACGCTGCCCACCTCCGCACGCGCCTCCACTATTGCCGTGCCCACCGACACAGCGTCCACTACTCCATTGGGCTGGATCTCTGCGCAAACACAATATATATGATGGTGTGCCTACCTGTGGCCCAGAGCGGCATAGTATTCCCAGCCAGGAGAGCAGTGGTGGGCGCAGATATAGCAACCCCGTCCAGCAGTCGCACTCGTACGGATGCCGTGGCGCTGCCGTACTGCACGCTGCCCACCTCCGCACGCGCCTCCACTATTGCCGTGCCCACCGACACAGCGTCCACTACTCCATTGGGCTGGATCTCTGCGCAAACACAATAATGTCACATAATATAGATGATTGTTTGCGGTCAAGTCACAGGTTAATTTAACCAATCGACTGGTTTTCGAGCACACGTTTGCGACAATTTTTATAACTACATGCTCTAATACCATCCATGATGGAATTTTATGCGATCGAATTTTAACCTTTACGCTTTCAAATACGTATGAAGGACAAAATCAGAATCGGTTGCACTATAGTCAATGTAGATTTTACTTTTTATTTCATGAATGTAGCCACTATGATGGCTTATGAAATAAATTGTCTATGAAAGTCAAAAATTCATTTTCGTCCAACGACTTTCCAAAAATGAAAATAATTGAATTTTCAAAGGAGTATAAAGGGAATTATTTAGCTTGATTCGATTCTTATTTGAAGAGAAAAAAGGATAACTTTTTTAAAATTTAAAACAACTCAATTACTGTTAAACTTATTATGAAATCAGATACGAGCGCATCAGCCTGCCCATTGAGTAATAATAATGATAATAGACTAATGGTATCCACATTCTATGCGTTTGTTATAATGTCATAAGTGGCAATACTAACTAATAATGTCCTGTTTGAGGTCGGTCAGTGCGAAACGCACGCTGGCCGGGTGGGGAGGGCCCCCGATGGCCTGCAGCCCCACGGAGCCTCCAGGCAGCATCAGAGACACGCGGGGCACCACCCGCAGTGGCAGGAACACGTGGGTGGCGGAGGAACCACGTGTCGAATCGGACCAGAAGTCCAGGCGGGCGGGGCCGGCTTCCAAACCTGGTAAACATAGAACCATTATTTTAGTTGAGTAATTCTTCTTTGGTATGGTGAGGGAGTAAGACGGTTGTTGATGATAGATTGCCCTATGGGACGTCCTGCTGGGAGCTCTCCCGGTAGAACGAGTTTTTTGTGCAAAACATCCTGCGACAAACGCAAGTCCTGCTGGCAGTACGTGATTTGCATGAAAATATTTCCTGGTTCTTCCAGTAGTATTGTGACCTTGAGTGTGCTCGCCATGTCAAAACGCGCAGGTGCAGACAGGGTGCCTCTGTGTATACTGAAGCGTGCTGATTGAAGGTGCTAGGCAACTGTTTTCTATGCAGTTCAATATTCAAGGTACTGCTGGCAGGATGCCGGGCAGTCATATACAAATATCTACAGCAAACACACTTCTGGATCAGGATTTGTCTTATTATATATAAACACTAGCTGTACCCCGCAAAGCGTTGCAGTGGTTTGGTCTGTCTGTACAGATAGAGAAACAATAGCACGTTTTACTTTTACCTCCAACAGATGGCACTATTTTAAAAAAAAAGCATATTTACCTGACACAGGTGACATCTATATAATATAATAATATAAAAACACACACCTACTCGAATGCAACGTTATGTCAAAATATCAAAGCAATTGGTGAAGAACTCTCAGAGATTTAAGATTTTTAACAAACGAGCATTTTTATTTAAATAAATAATAAAAATGTTTGTTTATTTCATCTGAATAGAGCAGTGAGTGCAATACTGTGTCTGCCATATAAAATTCCAGTCACCATAATACCGTAAAAACAGTTCTTCAAAACTTTCACAACTCCCATCTACGTTTCAATTCAATTCAATTTGTTTATTAATTTCAAAAATATTACAAAATTGTTAATTTCAATGCGTTTTTAAAATATTTTTATAATAAGAATTCTTAGATTAATATTAACAGTGTGTATATCAACTATACCAGTGATAATAGAGCTTGCCTTTTAAAGGAAGCTTCATTGATGCAAAACATGTCGATATCCGAATTGATTCTGTTCAACAGCAAGATTGCTCTCCCCACAGGCATGACCATTGGCAAGTTAGTTCTGCAGGCCGGGAGATAGAATAGTCTATGTTGTCTGTGACGTAGATAACCATCGGGAACATAGAAATGAATGCTCTCCATGATGACCGAGTTTTCAAACCATCCAAGAAATAAGTCTAAAGAAGTGTAGCAATGCGCACATCTCTCCTGACCTGTAGATAGTTCATTCCGAGCATACCCAAAAGAAATTCAGTGGGATAGAGCCACGGGTAGTAGCCATACTCCCTCATGTAGAGAAATCTCAAGAATTTCTTCTGAACTCTCTCCAACATGAGAGAATACTTTACCTGGTGTGGACTCCAAATCACCGACCCACTTTCAAGTCTACTCCTTACTAAGGAATTAAATAAAACTATAAGCACCCGGTTATCTATAAAATTCCTTGCAGTGCGTAGAACAAAGCCCAGAATTCTAAGTGAAGTGCTACTTGCCGCCTCAATATGAGCATGAAATGTCAGTCTACTATCAAACATGATTCCAAGATCCTTCATTGTCGAGACACGTTTTAAACTTCGGGCGTCCATTGTATACCGGTAATACCAGGTATGACTCGCCCTAGTGAATGACAAAATTAAACATTTAGAAACATTAAACTTAATCCGATTTATTTTACTCCATTCAACAATTCTATTAATGTCTGACTGGAGTTGATTGCAGTCTTCTAAAGTTAGTATTTCTAAAAAAAGTTTTAAGTCATCAGCAAAGAGAAGAAATTTAGGATGCAGAATTACTTCTGAAATATCGTTTATAAATATGGAAAAGAGGAGTGGGCCTAAATTACTGCCTTGGGGTACCCCCGATCGTACAAAGAAATGTTTAGATTGGAATAGTCCATGAGACACAAACACAAATACAAACACAAATCTCTTTTAGAGAAGAAGGGTTGACTTATTGTGAAATTAGATATGAGAGCATCAGCAGAATGCTGCCTTCTCAACTAATAATTATAATAAGTTACTTACCAGTGATGGTGCACTTGACACCAGCACCACTGCCGGGCAGTCTATCCTCCTGTGTCACCTTGATGCCGGGTCCTGCGGCCACGCTGACCTCGGGAGCCCCCGATGTGCCGCGGGGCAGGCAGACCCCTTGCCGGTCCACTAGGCACACCCACACCTCCACGCTCTGGCCCTGCTCCAGCAGCGGGGGCAGATCTGATGTTATGCCGTGGGCTGATACTATTGCTATCTGGAATGAGATAAGATTGAGGATTACGTTGGAAGTAATCTTCCCAACAAGCCTTTCATTGACACGCTCGGTTAAATCAAAAGCGAATAACTCAGGCACGAAGCCCTAGTTATGTTTGCTTCACAGAAACTAAACGGTCTGTACAGGATCCGCAGAAACTTTAACAGTTCACAACTGCCGACCCTGTACCTCAATTCGCAAGTGCGCCCCCACTGTTGAATTTGGCAGCTCAGAAGAAGCAACATGAAAAGACTGCAGAAACGGGGAGTCCATTTGACAGATTCCCCTATCTTAACAATTGCAATCTTTGGAGCATAGACTTGAGGTGGGAATGCTGTCCTTGTTCTACCAGTATTAAAATAGAAGATACTGTCAGGAACTAGCGTCATCTACCCCTTCGGTACCGGCGCACAGTCAGGAAACGTGCAAAACACGTGCCCAATATGAGAATGGGTTGCTTGCTCACAGTTCGGTTGTGGAATAATTTGTCAGTCTCTGTGTTTCCTCTTTCCTACAACATGACTTCACTTCTTTCTTTCCAAGACCCTCAACACAGTATTACCAAAGATGACAGGCCCTAAAGGAAATAATTTCAGGATAAAACAGAAGAGCATAAAACAGAAGAGCAACAAAAAAAACAAGATAAAAGAAAAGGTTAGGTTGGGTTTGTCATTTGTAATTTTTCTTTGTTTTCTTCAATGTTCTGTTTTGTCTGAAACCTATTAATAACTACATATTTTTGTTACCTCGACAGTGGCGACTGGCGTTTCCAGGCACAGGTCGTGTGCCGTGACGGTGAGGCGGCCCTCCTGCAGCGGAATGACGCGCAGCGAGCGCATCAGCACGCCCTCGAGCGCCACGCGTGCCAACTCGGGGCGGGACGCCGTCAGCCGCAGATGACCAGAGCCGTGAAACAGTGGTGCTCGGGCTTCCACACCCGGGGCCAAGTACACCACCAGCTGGAACAAATATTGGCATTGATACATGGATATATGAAGACACAGATAAGGTGTCTTTTATTCATTTTTAAGACGAGTGCCGTCCACCTATAAGTAATTTCCATCGACCAAAAACATTGGGAGAGCGAGTGTGGATTTATTTACTCATTCATGTTCTCCATATAAAGGTTATGCACCAATATATTATGAAAAAGAAGAAAGAAAGGAGCAGATTTACTATTTTGTGACATATGTCAAAAGATAGTTGCTGAACTGTCTGTAAGTGACGTTAAAAATGTCGATGGTCAATGCAGAATGGTTAAGCAGTTGAGCTCTGTTGATTGGCGAATTCTGATAGGCAGAAGTCCTCGCTTTCGGAGTATAAAAAAGTGCATGGGATACCAGTATACTTGTTAGGCACATACAAGTTAATCTTTTTCTAAAGTTATTTAAGTGGATTAAGTATAGTTATAGAGATTAGTTTAAAGATCTTAACAATTACCCCACTACCAAGAAATATTGGCTTTCAAAAGCATTTAAAAGATCGCAAGAAGCAACGCTTTTTACCTTTTGTAGGTCTGCATAATATAAAATGACTTTATTGCGATCATTTTAACATTTAATACAGTTAAAAACATTATAGATAGGGTTATACTTTAACATTGACAACTTAATCAGAAAATTAAATTAAACATATATAAATGTCACAAACGTTCAAATATCTGTGATGTTTAAATATTTTTAAGCTGTAAAAATGAGATCCCTGAGGCATACATGTTTTAAAACCATGTATGATCATGTGAGAAATGTGGAGATCCGCAAAGAATACAAGGCTGATGTAAGGGTAATGAGTAAGATTAAGAAAGGGACGCTTAGATGGTTTGGGCATGTAGAGCGAATGAACAAAGAAAAGAGTGTAAGGAGAATATGTGACGTAAATGAAAATGGTAGAAGAAGTATAGATACTTCGAGTCGGGCCATGTCGAGAGTCAGAATAATAGAAGAGTATGTATGAGACGATGTGTGGATGTAAATGAGGCAAGGAGTGTGTGCCAGGACCGAGTTGTTTGGCGGTCTGTCCTCTCTGCCTACCCCTGGGGAGAAACTGCGTGATGGTTAGTTAGTTTATTGCAAACGCTGACTCAAATTTATCTGGAATGTTTAAATATTTTTAATTACACATTCAGATAGCAATTTGTTGACAATCAAGAAGCAAAACAGAACACGTCGCTATGTGGAAAAGAATGGGACTGTGACATGCGAATGCATTCAAGTTACAACAGTAATATTCTCACAAACTTCAAGCTTAATTATAGCTTTGTTTAAATGACAGCAGAGTTGTATTTGAAGTTGATGCGTGCCTTTCTGGCTTCCTATTGGAGGACCAAATGAACAATTACGTCATGCGATTTAAGAGTTAGCTTTGTGCTCTGCGTTATTTTGGAGTGAAGCGTGCATTAAAAGAGCTAGGCTTTCGAATTACGTCATGCGATTTAAGAGTTAGCTTTGTGCTCTGCGTTATTTTGGAGTGAAGCGTGCATTAAAAGAGCTAGGCTTTCGAAGAGAGGCAAGGAAAATATTACGTGACATAAAATTTAAGTGTTCAATTTTCATAACTAAAAATGATAAGTGATCATGGTGTCCCACTTGTGTCTATCACCTAAGTACACACACGCCGAGTGAATGGCGGGACCACATTCAAAAGATGCGGTACGTCTTTGTATGATATTTTATGTTTTTGTTTTTATAAACATCTAAGAGTGTTGACACACGAGGATTTGTTTTCATATTGTGGAGAATAATCTGTTCTGTCTATATAGTCCAATAAATCATGCAAGAATGCTATAATTTGACATTTAATTGCGTGCATAGGTATTTGAAAATATGTACCGCGTACGGGTATAGATAAAACGGAGCAAATTAACGCGTTCAAAAGGTTAAATGACGGTAGGGAGTCAAAAAATATGTCAGAAGTAAATAAAAGAGTCAATAAACATTTGTTAAGCAGGGTACTCACCTAGAGTGTGGCATGTAATGTATCTGATACTGTATCAATCTGCAAGTGGGTACGGCTCGTCCACGGTAACCGCGTATCCAGCTACGATCTCCCGGATCTGCCTTTAGTGCTCGCTATGGTGCTCGCAGTGAAACCGCCGTCGGCGGGTCACTGCGAGCACACTGCGCTCCACCTGCGAGCGGCTCGCAGTAGACTCGTGCCTAGGTACTCACTTGATACAGTATCAGATACGTTACGGGCTACACGGTTAGGTGAGTACCCTGCTTTATATAATTACAGTAAGTGATCAGCTGAACCCAAAACTTTTTAAAGTGGTTAACTATTTTATAAGTTGGTACCTTCTCCCCGAGGGCGTTCAGTGGCTTCACCATCTTCACGCTCAGCACCGCCTTGATGGATCCTGCAATAGGGGGAGTGTGTCGCACTCCCGCCGCGCGCAGAATAGAGTTTCTGTAGCCGTATACTTCCCCGATCACTTCGGCTACTCCGCTTTCAGGCAGGTTCACTCCCGAGATTGAGAGCATCTGAAACAAAGGTGTGTTCGTTAGTTTGGGATCGAAAATGAAGAGAAAAGATTCTTGTACCATTAGTGGTTGATCAAATTTTAAAACGGGTTGTTTTATCAGACATCAATGGCAGCAGTCAATTTAGTAAAATTTGGAAGAGAATCTTCAGTAAACAGTCCGTAATAATATTCAAAGTGAATGGTATTTTATCGTCATCTACAACATGGTCTACGACATGGGTCCTTCCTACAACATGGTCCTCCTACAACATGGTCTATAACATGGGTCCTTCCTACAACAAGGTCCTCCTACAACATGGTCTACAACATGGGTCCTTCCTACAACATGGTCTATAACATGGGTCTTTCCTACAACATGGTCTTCCTACAACATGGTCTACAACATGGATCCTTCCTACAACATGGTCCTCCTACAACATGGTCTACAACATGGATCCTTCCTACAACATGGTCCTCCTACAACATGGGTCCTTCCTACAACATGGTCCTCCTACAACAAGGTCCTTCTACAACATGGATCCCTCCTACATGTTCTTTAGCATGCGTCCCTCCTAGAAATGGTCCTCCTACAACACGATCTACAACATGGGTCCCTCCTACATGTTCTTCAGCATGGGTTCCTCCTACAACACGATCTACAACATGGGTCCCTCCTACATGTTCTTCAGCATGGGTCCCTCCTACAACACGATCTACAACATGGGTCCCTCCTACTACATCTCCTCCACACAGCATCACCAAAGATGATGTAGGTCCTGAGGAGAAATTATTTTCCTCAACGCCTGTGTGGAATTATTGCAAAAATAAAAATCCAGCTGCGTCAGTGGTGCCCGTGGATAACTCTAACAAGTGAGATGGGCGACGTAGTCATTATAAGTACGAATCGTTTACCCATACCACTGCAAACCGCATATCTAAGCACAATTTGACAGCTTTGATAATCCGTGCAGTTTAGTCATTGCTTGACGACAGTCGGCACGCTTCCGTCAGATACCTCTTTATTTCTGTTATCTACGGTGATGCCTCTCAAGAAACGTCGGAGAGGATTACCACAGATTATCCGATATATCCAGCAGTACGAAGCAATGATTACCTGGTGATGATAGTCCACGACCGGCACGGGGGAGAAGTCTGAATCCAGCTGCGTGAGGAGAGCTTCGCCGGGTGTGTCGGAGAGTATGGCCGTGGGGTGTGAGGACCACTTGATGCGCAGGGAGGAGGCGTTGTGGAATACGTTACCGCGCATGTCGGACACCGTCACCTCTAGGTCGAGGGCGCCACCACCGCTGAGCAGAGGCACCTGCAAACATATATACACAAGAATAAGAATGTGAATGAGGCAAGGAGTGTGTGCTGAGGCAGAGTAGTGAGGCGATACATCATCTCTGCCTACCCGTGTGGAGAAACAGAGAGATGGATTTATTGATTGGTTAGTTTAGAATAAGAAGATTAGTAGAAACCCTAGAGCTTCTATATTTTGGAATGTATTACTATTAAGCGAGCTGTCAGAATGCAGATTGCATGAGAAATATTTTTGCATCACATTCGATTCCAGATAAATTCGGTGTTTTCGAAACGTATTTCAAAATGAAATACTGTTTTTGAAAGCAGAAGAAAGACTCTTTCAGATTTTAATTTTACAAACTGACATAATATTATATGCATTATCCCTCTACAACTGGCTTCACACGGGCGTTAGTTTGTCATTGCAAAAACTCCCGACAGAAAATAAATCTGTTTTTGGGAACGGAAAACGGTGTCGATCGAACGTGCGAGAGCTGCTTATGTAGGGCACCTTCACATATTGGATCATAAATAAGAGATTTACTAATGTAGTCGGTGGCAAATGATTATAAATATTTAAATTTTGGTTTAAAAAAATGGAGGTTATTTTTTTACGTTGTTTTGTCGCTTACTGATTGTTTTTTCATTGTAAATTATAAAAATACCACTTTTTATGAAACATATTTACATACACAAACATACTACAAAATTTACTGTAACTTCACTTTTGTTTCATTTCATATAAAATCTATTTAAATAAAAATGTAAATGTTTGTGTGTTCAAAATCTTAAGCCTCCCAAAGTTCTTCACCCATTGCTTTGAAATTTTGACATAACGTTGCATTTGGGTACGCGTGTGTTTTTATATACCTATATTACATAGATGTCACCTGTGACACGTTAAAACACACTTTTTTTTAAAAACAGCATCATCTGTTGGACAAACATGCTACTTTTTAAAACCAGCTTTTGGACTTAAAAGCAACACGCGCTATTGTTTATCTATCAGGTACAGTTAGTTAATTAATAAAAAATTCACAAACTTTGACAAATCTTTCGCAAACAGGCAAGCATTGGCGGTCAATGACTTTTTGAAACTTAATAAATTAATTTAGAAGTGTCTATGGAAAAATTTATAAACGCAAAATACAACACTGATTATATCATATATCTCACAGTAAATATAAAGAGTCCATCTCAGTTTGTGGCGTGAAGTACATATAAATGCTTTACTGCTATCGATGTACCGTTTACTAGGCACAAAAATATCCAAGGAGTTAAATAATGCTGTTTTGTGCAATCAAATTTCAATCCATACTTACCTAGAAACTTTTATTTTTTATTGTACAAAGTCTTGACGGCAGTTTCATTACCTGCGAAGTGGCAAATATAGGACACGATGAGTCGGGAGCCTGCCTTATGGCGATCCTCAGTGAATGGGGACTGTTGCAGTTGACGGCCAGCCGCGCTTCTGCCAGCACGGTGCTGGTGCCGCCCCGGTAGATCTTCAGATTCACATCCGTCTGACCCAGCTGGAAACAAAGGAAAAAAAATTACATACATATTTAAAAACTGGAAGTTTCATCAGAAAATTTGAATTTGGAGGCGAATGTATGGCAAGGTTATGTTGGTCGAGGTTAGGTTAAGTGTGATGTATTGTAATAAGTAGAGTATTTAAGCGATAGATGGCGCTAGTCATAAAGCTTACTCCAAAATTCGACAGATGTCGCTAAAGTGTAACAATTACTTGTGAGATGAGATTGACAGGGAACAAGCTTCTCGAACCAGAGAATTACCAACCCTCGGGTAATGAACAGTGTAGCTAAATCCAGACCTATTATTTGTAACGTAAATAAACACAATTATAAGCAGAACCTTTTACTTTTTAACAAAGAGTTCCCATCACTTAAATCTGCAAAGTAAGGCAGTTATAACAGGTAAGGACAGGTATGGAAAGTATAACCCTCTCTGCGATCAGTAAAATGGCATGATGATTAGTTAGATAAATATATATATATTGGTTGTATGTAGTAAGAATCTTCCTGATGAGGAAATCAGCTAATTGTAAATATAGGTGTGCATATGGACCAACCCTCAAGCAGGTGACGGTGTAGACGTGCAGCTGCTGGCCGGCGTAGGGTGCCGAGGAGTAGGGCGTCACGGAGGCCGTCTCCTCGTCGGGCACGGTGATCTGGTGTCGGGGATCAGAGCCGCCCGCCCAGGTTAGAGGGCCGCCTGCAACACATAAACAAACTAGTAGAGAAAGAATTACTACTGGTCAGCACCGGAAGGATAAGGTCCAAACTCCGAGCCAGTCAGGCAATTATAGGCATATTCCCTCATGACTTTGTGTAACTCTATATAAATTTGTATCACCCACCTGAAAAGATGACATTAGCCGATGATCCCACTGCGAGCAGCAGCGCAGCGTGCTGGGGGCGCGGGAACAGTCGCGTGAGCGGCGTGTGGCACGCCAGGCTCACCTCCTGCGACAGTGACCCCTGGCGCACCGTCACACGCCCTGTGCCTGACTCCAGGCACTTCACGTGCAGCATTGTGCAAGCTTCTCCTGCAAAAACAATAACAGCATTACAATCAATTGGAACAGTCGAGTGAGCGGCATGTGGCATGCCAGGCTCGCCTCCTATGACAGTGACCCCTGGCGCACCATCATACGCCCTGTGCCTGACTGAATATATATTTGAAAATAATTTTGTAAAACCCGACAATAAAAATTAGAAGTTTTAGTTGTTCAATTCCTGGCAATACTGGCATAACTAGCTTAACCACTCAGAACCTTAGAACGTCAAAAGACGTCAATATGATAATAGCGGTCAAGACATTAGAACGTCTTTTCACGTAAACGCGCGAGATTTTACAAAAATTGATTTATTTCCATCACTAGTATACGGATTACCATGATTTAAAAAACAGAGTATCGATAATGAATAACGCTACGCGTCTGTATTCAAGAATATCTATGGAACATAGAGGTGCATTATCTAAGCCGATTGAATCTGTCATCTTGTTCGTTATTAATTTATTGCGTTTCTAAATAATTTATTAAAAATATTTTAGTTTGGACGGTTAATATTTTGAGGTGACTAATAGTTTTTAAATATATTTCTTCAATATATAAAGTGTTATTTCTTTATGCTACTCAGAAAAAAGTACATTTTTCAAGCCTTTGAAATAATGGTAAGCGATTTTTACATATTTTTGACGTTTTCATAAAATGTATATTTAGAAACGCAAATATTTACATATAACAACACAATGCGATAGTGGATTTCATAATCTTTCCAAAACATTTTTTAGAATGAGGCTACGTTTCCCAAAACGTGAGTTATGAAGCTTTTTACTAAACTCGTAAATAACACAAAAATTATCACGTTCTGACAGTTCTCAAAGGGACATATAATAAATAAAATTCTATGTCTGAGAGGTTAACGTTCGGACGGTAGCCGTGTTTATATTTTAACCTTTAGGAGAGTATGGCCGTATTGTGTATGTCTCTAAAAAAATATGTATAAAGGAGTATGGATCTACACCGTACGGCTGTGTTTGTAGGAATCCTCCTAGTAATAATATTATTTTTTTTAATTCATTAACATGTGATTAATTTGCTTATTTTGATTATATTTTTATTTTTTATATACATACTATAAAAATAAAAATGGGAGTTTTTGAAGTTAAAAAATCTCACTCTTATGAACACTTTCTTCTCTCAAAAAGTCACTCTCTCAGAGATAAACAGGTGAGGCTTGTGGTTAACCTCAATTTTTAAGGTATGTTTTGAACGGTATATTCGTGGATGTAGCTTGATTTTTATGTATACTGTTTAGAATTGATAAAATTTTAAATTATTGTATGATTTGTTATATATAATGTTATATATCCAATTCTAGACCAACGATCAGCAATTGGAGAATTCTCTTCTCTTCAGAAGTGCTTCCTTCCGGCCTGGAGAGTCCCTGATCGACCACAGTAGATACACCCATGGTACGAAAATGCCCAACTAAGCTATGTCAGTATTGTGGGTAGATTCATCGATAGCAACGGAGTAGTATGTATTTTTCAAATCATTTCAATAAATTTAAAATATTTTTGAAATTATGTACTTCAATAGTTTCACACGGCGCGTAGCTGTATATGCTTGAAGGGAGTATGAAGGCTAGTTTTCAATTATTTTGGGTGGCACTTAAGATGCGTACTGCATCTTCCGAAGCTGCTTGCACGCACTTCTTAATCATTTCAGAGTCATGAAATGATATATTCATACGGCCTGCCACCAAAACTAATTGCCGACCTCTGTTCTAGACCATCGTAAACAATTAAAAATCGTCTATCATCCATCGTCATAGTGACGTACAATCGATACCCTTTTGAGTCCGCAGGGAGTAAAGATATCCAAAGGCGCAAACGCCCAAAGAGCTAAGAGCTTTCTTAGTTCAACTTTGAACGTAAAACCAAAATAAAATTGCATTATGCCTTACCAACGAGTTTCTCACTGTTTAGTTTCTCCGGGTATATTCTCTCAAAAACTACTCCTTCTGTGGGCAAAACTTCAAACAACATTTGGTCACAGCTAGAAAAAGAAAGAAAAAAGCTTGGTTAAATCAAGATCATGTATCGAACATAAAGTTCAAAGAAATAGTTTGAAACACTTAGTTTGTGTTTGTACAAAGTACGTGCGTGTAGATACTAGATATAGAGTTAGTTTGCATTTAGTTTGGATTCATTCTTAATTTGCATTTCTACTTAGTTTGTATTTGTATTTAGTTTGTGTTTGCCATAGACATCCAAATTAATAGACTTGCCCTATGCTAATGCTTCTGTTCGAGAATAAACTATGACATCAGTCGTACATTGACCACCGAAGAGTGCACATTGAAATAACCAGACCATGCGCAGAAAAGTAAAGTTCGCTAAAGGTTTGCGGCGCTGTCCATTGTGGGACTTTTCTGCTCAAGATCTGAATTTTTTTTTATAGTGAATACCTCACAAGAGTCCCAACTGCTCCCGTCTGGAGCCAGTGAGACTATGGCATCCCCAATTGGGGGATGTTGTGAGGCTGAAGGTAAGTGGGGAAGGGAAAGAGGAAGGTGGGGAAGTACCTGGCTATTCAGATCTAGTCACTAAACACGGCTAAAGCCATTTGGAGCAACGTTTCAATTCTGAATGGTGGTCTTACACCAGGGCGATACTGGTAGTATCTTCCACTCTGGAACGTGCCGCAAATATACTATATATTATTTTAATTAATTAATTGTGAAATAACACAAATTAATCAAATAAAATTTATCTGCGCACGCCGGGTTCGAACCTGCGACCTTCGGAATGGCAGTCCAATGCGTTACCACTGGACTATGCCGGCCGTCATAGAATGTTTGTTCTTAAACGAATCGCCTGGCGTAGGTGGGTAAATTATAACAAATTTGTAAAAGTGTCTAACTAAATAGTGTAACAAAATATTCAATTTTGTACACAAGCCCAAACTTTTGTTTACCCAATTTGGGATATGCAGTTAAGTTTTTACGTAGCCAGCAATCTGCACGTCATTGTAAAAATGACTAGCAATTGGTAAGCAGATTTTATTTTCGAGGACCGAATGGTGATATTACAGTGAGAGTTGCCTGTATACTGTCAGATTCATTTATTGACAAATTACGGAAAGTGGAAAAGTCACGCAGCCTCCCGCGCTCCTCGCAATTTAGTCTGTTCTCCTTTCCCTGATGGGCTCGTCTTTATTTGAATGCCTATGATGTTTGCACTTATTTTATGATTGTACTTAGTGTGTGTTGGTACTTGGTTTCTGTTGTTTTTGTTTTGTGTTGGTACTCACTTAGTGTAGGGCAGCACGGGGTCGGAGTTCTTGGAGCGGGCAGCGTAGAGGGCCACGTGGAGGGCCAAGCCTACTCCTACAGGACCTTCTCCCTCGCTCCAGACTATTTCCATCCTGGATGGTTCCACCACACGAACCCTGGGAGAGAATAACTATATTAGTCCTCAATCTACCTACTAACACAATTCTTCCACCTGGTCACCATTTGATATAGACATATATATTTTTTTGTTTGTTTATTATTGTGAAGTAAACAACGTCGGGCAATGATATATGGGTATGGAGATACTGAAAAAATATTAGATTATAAAAAGAGAGAATTCAACTGCATTCAGAACTATTTCTCACAGATTAACCTTTTGAACGCGTTAATTTGCTCCGTTTTATCTATACCCGTACGCGGTACATATTTTCAAATACCTATACACGCAATGAAATGTTAAATTATAGCATTCTGGCATGATTTATTGGACTATATAGACAGAACAAATTATTCTCCACAATATGAAAACAAATCCTCGTGTGTCAACACTCTTAGATGTTTATAAAAACAAAAACATAAAATTTCATACAAAGACGTACCGTATCTTTTGAATGTGGTCCCGCCATTCACTCGGCGTGTGTGTACTTAGGCCACTGTGTTGATAGACACAAGTGGGACACCATGAGCACTTATCATTTTTAGTTATGAAAACTGAACACTTAAATTTTATGTCACGTAATATAATAATAAAATTGGACTAATGCCATCCGTTGACAAAATTGTAAACTAAAGGACTAAAAGGCGCGAAGAGGCGCACTTGATTATCGATCTTTTTTATGAAAAACAATTTTATTTTTGAGAAATTCTTGTCGATGTCAGCATCGTGATAGTTCTACGAATGTCCAAGTGAGCAAGAAATACATTTATGACGAAAGAGCGCTGGAATATCGACCGTCAAAGTTTCCGTATCAACTGTTGATACAGCCGCGTGTGAGTATAGACTTTTTGCCGTAACAACAGTTGATACGGCCGCGTGCAAAGAGTTAAAATAGTATTGTCACCTTGATATTATACCATGATATTGCCTCCTATAGTACCCATATCACCGACATTGGTAATGTCACCGTGATTAAAATACTGTTAGTTAGGTTAGGTTAGGTTCACGGTACCTTGCCGTGGCGGAGATGTGAGGGCTAGACGGCACAGATGCCGTGACAGTGCCGTTGCCCGGTCCCACGGCCGTCAGCATGCCGAAGCGCCCCACATTCAGGGCCGCGCCCTCACTGCGCCACAGGTAAGAGCCGTCGCCTCCCACCGCACGCATCTGGAAGTAGGCCCTGCAATCACAACAAAAAAATCACCACAAGTTACGTTTCTTTTCTCCCAAAGTATTACATTATTCCATTAGCCTTGTTCATAAGACGCGCTCCTAGCGTTATAGGCAGTTTCCAACCAAATAAAAAAAAAAAAATTTCGGAATAACTTTATTGAGTAAAACCTCAAATTGTAATATTTAAATATTGCAAACAATATTAGTGATTTCTAAACGAAAATCTGAAACAGAAAAATCAGAAAAGGAAACGGTCACATCTGGGACTCACTAAGATAGGTTTATCTAAAAAGACGCTGTCTGGATTGCATTTAGTTCGGGTTGAATCTTGCGATCAAACATAAAGATAGTTGCCAATAAAAATGTGCGGTGAAAAAATGAAGACAATGTTAGTAGTTCTTATTCGAAGTATGATACAGTTAAAAGTGACCGAGGGGAATAGGGTCCCATTAGCTCAGTTGGTAGAGCACTGTCCCGGAAAGACAAGGGTCCTGGGTTCGAGTCCCAGATGTGACCGTTTCCTTTTCTGATTTATCCTTTTCAGATTTTCGTTTAGAAATCACTAATATTGTCTGCAATATTTAAATAATTTTTTAGCCATCAAAAGGGCAAATGAAATCAATTGTGATGAATAAAATAGAAAGAACAGAGATGGGCCATGTAGCATTATTGGTATAAAACCGCGCTCACATTGCAATTCGTCAACATCGTTCACCCATACTACTGAAGATCGCATCTACACAGAGCGGCGCCATACAGTTGTTCCACTATGATACTCCATGCATTTCGGTCATAGCTGAGCGTCAATCGGCAAGCTTCCATGCCTCATCTCCCACACTTATGTTTCTATTATTATCTATGCCTTCTTCTTCTTCTTCTTCATTTGGGGTTTGGGCAATTGATAAACACATTGGATTGTTTTCACGTCAATGTAACTACATAATGTAACAGATCGGTTGAATAAGCACTCACTTTGGTGTCATCGGGGTGATGGGATCCCACGGCAGAACCACTTCGGGGGGAATGATACTGATCTTCTGGTAGATATTTATTTCTCCCGTTGTGGTTATCTGAAAACGAGAAAACTACGAGTTACAACAAGAGGTGGAAATGCAACTGCACATGATTCGGTCGAACTACAATAATAAATGGTAACTAAGCGGTCGAATTATAATAAGTAGAAATTAACCAATCGAGATACAATAAATAGAGGAAATTAACCGATCGAGTTACAATAAGAAGTGGAAATTAACCGATTGAGTTATAATCAAAAGTGGAAATTAACGGAACGATTTACAATAAGAAGTGAAATTGATCCAATCGATTTACAGTAAGAAGTGGAAATTATCCAATCGAGTTACAGTAAGAAGTGGAAATTATTCGATCGAGTTACATAAGAAGTGGAAATTAACCGAACGATTTACAATAAGAAGTGAAAATGATTCAATCGATTTACAGTAAGAAGTGGAAATTATCCAATCGAGTTACAGTAAGAAGTGGAAATTATTCGATCGAGTTACATAAGAAGTGGAAATTAACCGAACGATTTACAATAAGAAGTGAAAATGATCCAATCGATTTACAGTAAGAAGTGGAAATTATCCAATCGATTTACAGTGAGAAGTGGAAATTATCCAATCGAGTTACATAAGAAGTGGAAATTAACCAAACGATTTACAATAAGAAGTGAAAATGATCTGATCGATTTACAGTAAGAAGTGGAAATTATCCAATCGAGTTACATAAGAAGTGGAAATTAACCGAACTATTTTTTTTTTTTTATTTATTTAGAAAAAAAAAAGTAAATATTCACAAGAGATAAAAATATATTACATTTCATATCAGACATCACTTTTTTTTGTTTACCCAATTTGTAGAGAAATATTCTCGGGTCAAACTGGGGAGCTAGTCTATGTGCTTATATATATAGATAATAATATGTACAGTTACAAAAATGGAAAAAAAAATATTTTCAAAAATACTGTAAAATACTACAAAATATTGTACAATAAGAAAATTAGAAATAATTATAGAAACAGAATATCAACAAAAATCAACGAAAAATCAACAAAAATATAAGCAACAGAATGCATCTGAAAATCATCGATAAAAGTAAGGCAATCTTCTCTGTAAAAATACAACGAAAGTTTTTTTTTAAATTTAAAATAATTTTTCTCACTTTTTATTGTATTCGGTAAATCGTTAAATAACTTTGGGCCTATATATTCATGATGGTGTTGTGCAGCTGTCGTATTGCATCTAGGTACATACATGTTCCCAGATGTTCTAGGTCTTATAATTCGCGTTGAGGACCTTTCAGAATCTTTAAAAACTTTTAAAATAGCATTTCTTTGAAATAGTTTTGAAATCGGTAGGACCTTAAATTTTTCAAAAAGTTCGTTGGTTGGAAAAATTCTTGGTTTTTTAATAATAACTTTGATTATCATTTTTTGTGTTGTTACTATCGAATACAGATTATTCTTATAGATACCTCCCCATGCGATTATTCCGTACTGCAACACTGACTGTACAAGAGCAAAGTAAACCATTTTAATATTTGACAGATTTAAGATATTTCTTAATTGTATAAAAATGTTAGTAAGTTTTCTAATTCTTTTTACACAGTTTTCGATATGTTTCTTAAATTTCATGTTACTTTCTATAGTTTATTTATTTATTTATTTTTACATTTATTACATACAAGATATACAAATATAAAAGGAAGCTTTGACTGTCCAACTAGGAAGTTTCCCGTTTTAGGACAGTCAAATTGGCAGGTTGAGTGTACATAATTCCAGGTAGGTACATGTAAAATATAAAAATAAAATTAAAATATAACATATAAATGTAAGAAAGAAAATTTTTTTTTTAGGAAAATACAATTTAGCAGTAATAAACAATAAAATCCAGATAGGTACATGTAAAATATAAAATAAAAATATAATATATCAATGTAAGAAAGAAAAATAAAAAAATATTTTTTAGGTAAATACAAAATACAAAATCGAAGAAATCAACTCAGACTACGTTTTTTAATAATTTTTCGGAATCTGTCCTACCTAAGTCTAATAACCATTTAGTAATTTTAGTACCGAAGGCTGATAATTCACACAGTTTAAATTGATAGGGGATTTTGTTGTATATTTTTGGTCCCAGGTATGAGAAAACGTTTTGATAAGCCGCAGTATTACTAGTTGGAATAGAAAGGTCGTTTCTGCTCTTACTTCTGGTTTGATGATTATGATCGACTGTTATCGTTTTGTTTTTATTTTTGTGGACGCAGATTGTTATTTTTTTTATGTAACACTGTCGAACATCAAGCACATTAAACTCCTTGAAGAGAGCGTCGCTCGAGTATCTGAAGGGTTTCTTCATAATGACGCGTAGAATGGATTTCTGTGCCTTCAGTAGCGGGTATAATATTGTTAATCCTGTTCCACCCCATCCAATGCAACCGTAGGTTATGACGGAGTTACAGAGCCCGTAGTATATTTTTTTAATGTCTTGAGTTTTTATAATTTCCCGCAATGCTATAAATATATAAATAAGCTTGCGCACTTTATTAGCTGTGTTTTCAATTTGTTGTTTCCATTTAAGATGGTTATCCACTATTATACCTAAATATTTAACAGATTTAACACATTCAAGGGTTTCGCATTTACAAGTATGGTTATTATTTCCAAGGCTACACTTAATATTATGTATTGTGAGGTGATGAGGTGTTTTGGGTTGACCTGCAAGGGTAGCGCTAAATGTGAGATATTTTGTTTTTTGTATGTTTAGTGTAAGCAAATTACTGTCCAGCCACTGTTTTACTCTGTTTATACCTGTGTTCGCAAGGTGGTGTGTTTCTTTCCAATCATCTCCTTCAAACAAAATAACTGTATCGTCAGCGAACGTGATAATTTTGCCACCAATGTGTTGGTTACAAAGTTCGTTTATGTATATAATAAAGAGAAGGGGCCCAAGTGTACTTCCTTGTGGTACCCCAAAAGTGTATTTTAGTGAAGTGCTAATAGCTTCGTTAATTCTGGTTTGTTGAAATCTATTAGATATATAACTTTCTATCCATTGAAAAGCTTTTTCCTTTATTCCTATGTTTCTAAGTCTCTGTAAAAGAATTTTATGAGATATAGTGTCAAATGCCTTGGCCAGGTCCAGGAAAAGGGCAATAGTTTTCTTGCCACGGTTCATATTCCCTGCAATAGTTTCAGTGAGACATGCGATGGCATCATCCGTTCCCTTACCCGACCGAAAGCCGTATTGGTTAGGACTTAGAATGTTATGTTTCTCCACATATTCGTTTAACCTAGTTTTGAAAAGCTTTTCAATGACTTTGGATATCGCGCTTAATAGTGATATTGGCCTATAGTTTTCTACAAGAGATTTAGGTCCACTTTTGTGAATTGGGACAATTATTGATTTTTTGAAGTGATCAGGAAATATTCCTGATGCAAAACTTAAGTTGTAAATATATGATAGCGGAGCAGAAATCTGATTTTTAATTTTTTTTAGTATTTGTGTATTTAGACTATCTGGACCCTTTGCATGTGTAGTATTAAGGCTGTTGATTATTTTTAAGACCTCTTCTACAGTAGTTGGTTTAATATTAAATGAAAAAGATTGTTCCTTTGTTTCAATTGTCGATGCTAAAGAGTCTTCCGTTTTCTGGGTTTCTAATAAAAAATTTTTTGCTAGATTTGATCCAACAGATGCAAAATATTGATTAGTATGACATGCAATTGATTGATTGTCAGTTATAATCAAATTTCCGGTATTTAATTCAGTTACAGATGCATTGGTATTTCTTTTACTTTTAGTTATGTCTCTGACAACATTCCACATGTTTTTGCTGGAATTATCCTTATCAAGTAAGAATTTATAATAACGCTCTTTACATTTGCGAATAACGGTTTTGCAAATATTACGGTATCGGTAATAGTTTTGCTGTTTAGTATCGTTCAATGGGTCTCGTTTAGCTATTTTATGAAGGTGATTTCTTTTGTGTATAGATTTAACAATGCCGTTGGTAATCCATGGTGTGAGATGTATTTTACTATATGGAATGCGTTTAGTTATTGTGTGTTTTGTTATGAATGTATCGATTTCATTAATAAAATAGTTTAGAGCATTGTTAACTTCAGTCTCTTTATAAACATATTTCCAATTTTTATTATTAAGATCATTTAATAAAGCCTCATAATCGATAATCTGTTTGTGATTAATTTTATGTTTTTTGGGTGTTGAGTTTGGGATACTGATTGCAGTGGTGTAATGATCAGTGATTGTATTATGTATTACAAATGCATTTGAATTTGTTATATTTCTGGTATATATATGATCCAAACATGAGCTTGAGCTACCTTGTACCCTAGTTGGAGAATTAATATTGGAAATAAAGTTACTTTCAGCCATAGCACATAAGTAGTCGTCGGACTGCCTATGCAATACTTCTCCTATAGTATTTATATTCATGTCCCCGATCAGTACATATTGTGCATAATCCTTAGTTTTTTTTAACTCACCAATAAGATTTTCCAGGAAATCTTGGATGTCATTGAACGATGGTGATCGGTAGATAGCTAGGATACCTAAATTTTCATTAATGTTGATTTTTAAACAATTACACTGATTGATGTTTATTTCTTGTACTAAGGAATTTAATGTGTTGTCGATATATACTACTACTCCGCTATTTTGGTTAATATGCGATGTTGTATGGTATTCGTTATAGCTGTTTGAAATTTGTTTGGCTATGTATGAATCATTTAACCTGCATTCAGTGAGAATTAGTATATGGAACTTTACCACAGCTTTTATTTCTTCCAAAAATATAAGAAAATCATCCAAGTTTCCCATCGTTCTAATATTTTGATGAACAATATTAATCCTATTAGATTCCCAATTAAATTGCATAATTTTGTTAATGTTTTCAAAAATTATTTCAGTATTTGGCACTAAGATACTATCGATTTGTGATCCCTTGATATTTGACTTCTGGGGTTTTCTTCAGGATTTTACAATTATTATCGTTACATTCTCCTCCTTTACACGAACGACTGTGCACTATCACGCTAATATTGGAATCTGTGACAGGATCATTAAGATAAAAAGGTATATATGATGTTTTTTCTACATTAAGACTAAGTAAGTTATCATCAAACCATTCCTTCAATATGTTAATGTCAGCATTCGCAGCTATATTCACTTCTGTCCATGTTATTCCTTCGATTATGATGACTGTGTCATCCGCATATGAGATGACACTTCCATTAAGAGGGAGAGTGAACATGTCATTGACATATATAAGGAAAAGTATAGGCTCAATTACTGTGCCTTGTGGAATTCCATATTCAGAAGACAAGGGTTCACTTAGTGAATTATTTAGTTTAACGTATTGTTCTCTATTTTTTAAGTAACTCTGGAACCAAGATAAAGCTTTGTCTTCCAGTCCAATTTTCTCTAGCTTAGCGATCAGCCTAGAATGCGACACACTACCAAAAGCCTTTTTTAAATCGATAAATATTCCCAGACACTTCCGACGTCTATCCAAGTTCCTCATAACTAGAGAAGTCAATTTTGCAATTGCATCATGAGTTCCTAGATTAGGTCTAAATCCATATTGGTTAGAATGCAGAATTTTTTTTTCTTCTAGAAATAGGAATAGTCTCTTTTTCACTATTTTTTCAATTATTTTAGAAATGTTAGATGTCAAAGATATAGGCCGGTAGTTAGTCATTTCCTCTGGGTTGCCAGATTTAAAAATCGGACTAATAACAGTTTTTTGTAATTATTTGGAAATCTTCCAACCGAAAAGCTTAAATTAATGATATGCACGATAGGTATTTTTAGAAAATCTTTAAGATTTTTTATGATTTCTACTGTTATTCCATCGCATCCCGGTGCTGAGCCACCTCTCAGTGAACTAATTATATTTACAACTTCCGGTTCCGATGTGGGTCCAAGAAGTTGCATTTTATTTGTATCTATTGAATTTCTCTCAAAAGCCTCAGTGGTTTTGCTAGCAGCTAAAGGGTTAATTTGTTGTGCTAAATTTTTTCCAACATTTGCAAAAAAATTATTAAATAAGTTCGCACATTGAGTCGGCTCATCTTTTACGTCTATAGAATTACCGTTGTACGTCAGTCTGTGTATTTCCAACCCTTTCCGTTTCTTATCAATAATTTCATTAATTGTTGACCACATTTTTTTTTTATCATATTCTACTTGTGACATTTTTATTTTATAATATTGTTCTTTAGTATTCCTTATTAAATTTGTAAGCATATTTCGATATTTGACAAAGGTATTTTTTAATATATTGTTATGAATAAGTATTGGGCACAATGTTATGATTCTTACTTAGCCCAAAGTTGTGTTAATAGGCTGTTTATGTGTTTGGTTTCTTAAGTACATTATTGACTGTTATGTTGAATGAAAGGAGGGTGGCCAAGTTTGACTTTGTTGGTCTTTGAAAGCCAATGCGCCAGAGTCCCTTCCAGTGGTTGAACTGGAAAATAACTCGCCAAATCGACCATCCGCCGGTAGAACATAATTCTCCATTCAGGGCGGGGAAAATATATCCCATCTACATGATGTTCGAAAGGAAGTTGCAAGGTTACAGAATGAAAATAATTTGGTTAAACTTTGGACTGGCCGTAACAAGTTGTATTTGATAAATTTCACAGAGAAATACAAAAAGGTGAAAACTTACCCCCATCGACCAGAACGTAGAATCTATCTACCCTGTCTAAAATAATATGAACGTACGTAGTTATGAGGAACGAACACTGAGTGCCGCGAATGGCGGAGTAGATGAATCAGCCAAGTAGCTAGAGGACGGCAGCATCAGGAGGTGGCTGGCCAACGGCCCAGTGTGGTCCAGCCAGGAGGAGTAGACAACATCAGGATGTGGCTGACCAACAGCCCAGTGTGGTCCAGCCAAAAGGAGTAGACGACAGCATCAAGATGTGGCTGGCCAACGGCCCAGTGTGGTCCAGCCAGGAGGAGTAGACGGCAGCTTCAGGATGTGGCTGGCCAACGGCCCAGTGTGGTCCAGCCAAGTGCCGGTTTCACGGTTAATCCGTAAGTTGCCCTTCCACGAGGCAAGGTGGAACTTAATAATGCTCCGAATCAAAATGCACACGGCGAAAACAGTCTATCGGCAGAAATAATCACCGATCGCTTGGATAAACTCTGATTACCCCCATGGCCACACATGGTGAAATACGTTTTCATTATCCACGCCACCCGGGGCGAATTCCACTCGCGGGAAATATAACTAGACTTCTAATCTTGAAGCACAAACTGAACATTTCGGTATTAATCACAAATCCATGAAATAACTTTCGAATAGATCCTCAGACCTCCAGAAATAATAATTGACCCCCGACCGGACACCCTGTCTCTTGTCCGTCCGGCCGGGAAGTGAAGCCATCTTGAATTTTTTCTCACTTCCTGTAAAAGTTTCTTGTTGCCAGTGCATAAACAATAGACAAGATAAATCACAGATTTGACAGGTTCTTACTTAGTGTAATAATCGTATGTTATTTTCATAACAATATAATTGAAAGGGTTTTTTTTATAAAGATTTACAAATACAAATATTTACAATAAGAAGTGAAAATGATCCGATCGATTTACAGTAAGAAGTGGAAATTATCCAATCGAGTTAAAGTAAGAAGTGGAAATTATTCGATCGAGTTACATAAGAAGTGGAAATTATCCAATTGAGAGTAAGAAGTGGAAATTAACTTATTTTTCAAATGCTAATACTTTGGGAAACTCCATTATATTAGATAATAGAGCAAATTTTAAACATTATTCCACTTTTATTTCTTCTCAGTCTGAAGATGGATGTGATTGTCCGAAACTGGTTCGGCCGGAAAGAAATAAAAGTGTACAAATTGATTTATTGCAGATACTTTATTAATGGAAATAAACTGATTGAGTTACGATTTAGCAGAAATAAACCGGTCAAAAAAAAAAAGAGAAGAAATTGGTCCGCAAAATTACGATAAGAAGTGGAAATCAAGTGGTTGAGCAACAATTAGAAGACGAAATCAACTGGTTGAGCAACAATAAGAAGACGAAATCAACTGGTTGAGCAACAATAAGAAGACGAAATCAACTGGTTGAGCAACAATAAGAAGACGAAATCAACTGGTTGAGCAACAATAAGAAGACGAAATCAACTGGTTGAGCAACAATAAGAAGACGAAATCAACTGGTTGAGCAACAATAAGACGTAGAAATCAACTGGTTGAGCAACAATAAGAAGACGAAATCAACTGGTTGAGCAACAATAAGAAGATGAAATCAACTGGTTGAGAAACAATAAGAAGACGAAATCAACTGGTTGAGCAACAATAAGAAGACGAAATCAACTGGTTGAGCAACAATAAGAAGTAGAAATTAACTGGTTGAGCAACAATAAGAAGACGAAATCAACTGGTTGAGCAACAATAAGAAGACGAAATCAACTGGTTGAGCAACAATAAGAAGACGAAATCAACTGGTTGAGCAACAATAAGAAGATGAAATCAACTGGTTGAGCAACAATAAGAAGACGAAATCAACTGGTTGAGCAACAATAAGAAGACGAAATCAACTGGTTGAGCAACAATAAGAAGTAGAAATCAACTGGTTGAGCAACAATAAGAAGACGAAATCAACTGGTTGAGCAACAATAAGAAGACGAAATCAACTGGTTGAGCAACAATAAGAAGACGAAATCAACTGGTTGAGCAACAATAAGAAGTAGAAATCAACTGGTTGAGCAACAATAAGAAGACGAAATCAACTGGTTGAGCAACAATAAGAAGACGAAATCAACTGGTTGAGCAACAATAAGAAGACGAAATCAACTGGTTGAGCAACAATAAGAAGTAGAAATCAACTGGTTGAGCAACAATAAGAAGACGAAATCAACTGGTTGAGCAACAATAAGAAGACGAAATCAACTGGTTGAGCAACAATAAGAAGACGAAATCAACTGGTTGAGCAACAATAAGAAGTAGAAATCAACTGGTTGAGCAACAATAAGAAGACGAAATCAACTGGTTGAGCAACAATAAGAAGACGAAATCAACTGGTTGAGCAACAATAAGAAGTAGAAATCAACTGGTTGAGCAACAATAAGAAGACGAAATCAACTGGTTGAGCAACAATAAGAAGACGAAATCAACTGGTTGAGCAACAATAAGAAGTAGAAATCAACTGGTTGAGCTTAATCATCTTTAGTAGTTTTCTTGTTGCTGAGGATAGTTTCCCCGATTCTCAAGGCTCCTTCACTACTCAAGGTCCTACACTGCACGGAGAGCCGCGCACACCAAAGTTAGGAAAGACTGTGACAGTTACATTATTTTTCCTTTCAACCATCTTGGTGTCGCAATTTAAAAACATTTCAATGCAATCGCAGCACCTTCCATTTTAGCTTAATATGTTAACAGACTGTACTGCAAATAAAGCACTATTGTTGAGTCACAATACCTTGGGATAAAAGGTCTTCCCAGCCACGGACATGAGAGTGGCCGTGACCCCCACTTTCCCCGGCCGCAGGGCTGTGCCCTCGACCACGGAGCCGTTGATACTGCGGGAGGTCACGGAGAAGAGGTCTTCGTCCAGCGTTACGGCGATCCGGGTCTCGGGGCCGATGGTGATGGGTCGATTCTCACTGCAACGAACAATAAAGACATAGTTTTATATTATTTTTAATGATAAACTAATCGGGTTCATCGGGTGAGGTGTGTTCAGATCTTAGAGGCGGTTGCGCCTGCCTCCCAGCTGTGTGGCGGGCCAGAGGCTGGTTTAGAGAGACCCTTTGACCTCTCTAATTGGTCTCTCTTGACCCATCACCTTGCACCGCAGCAGGAGGGGTAGATTCATATGTCCATCACTCCTGGACACACTGATCCCTAGATTCCTACCCACCCCTACATACATTTGTAGCAGAAGAATCCAGATTAATTCATTAATAATAAGCAGCTCGACCTACTTAGATACGTAATCGCAGTCGAAATCAAAACAGAGCAACCATCGCAAGTCCGTCTTTCACATTACGAGAACTCGCCAGAAGGTTCGAGTCTACGGCCTAGGCATAATTGCCGCGCCGTCGAAACTTCGTGAAACACACAGACTGTGCGAGTGCCTAGGATTTAGTTGCCATCCATCTACCTACTGTTGCCGTCGGCCGTGTGGTATAAATAAGCCCGACGCAGCGAGTCAGTCAGTCAGTTATCTATCGGCTGTCAGTCAACGAGGCTCAACGAGTGATCAACCGCGCTCCTCTTACTAGCGCGAAGGACAACGTACCCGGCTTCGCCCGTACCATCATTGACTCTATCGGGACATCATCCTAGCGCCTTGTCTAGATCGCCGTTCCTGGCAAGCGCTACTCGGATTACAAGCGCCCTGGTTCCAGCGTCTCTGACCAGCGCTTCTTCCACGCCACCATGACCACCAAGAGGACACGCAGCATCCTCACTAGTCTACGCCGCTCCCGTTCAACTGCCTACAAGGTCCGCCGCACCTTCGGCCTCCGTCAGCACTGGAGTATTGATTATCCAGATCGCCAGTGCCTGACAGTCATCGAGTCCCGGTCACCAGCGCCCGACGTCGACTCACTGACCCGCGCCTGACCAGCACATCATCGCAGCAACCGGAATATTCTACATCTGTCCTACATCATCTCCTCGTCACGGCAACTGACTCAATAAACACTGTGACCTTCACGACACACGCCTTTTATTTCGTGCCTCACCATTGATCCCCAAACATTTTTCGTTCCCAGAACTTTCTCTCCTTCCTTTCCTTAAAAGGACCATCCACACAGCATCCCCAAAGATGATATAGGCCCTGACGAAAATTATTTATGTAGGGTTGATGTAAAAAAAAAAAATTGTAAAATATTATTATTCCTCTGCCAGTTCCATGCCTGGCTGCCATATGGTGGGGTGACTATAACAGAAAGAAACCATAGATCTGCCGATTAGGGTTGAGGCCCCAAGTTGTAGGTGACCCCAGGTAGGTGACGTGGGATAGTCCCTTTCAGTGATATGTCAATAAATTAATCTAAAAGTCTACAAGCAACTTGCCTTGTATTATCATTATTTAGTCATCAAAAATAAAAACTACTTATTAATTACTCATCTTTTTACTTGTAATTGCTAAATTGAATTAGCAAATTGTACTTTTCTTCGAAGTGGTTTTTTTGTCTTTTGTCCAAGGTCAACGTACGAATGATGTTAAGATAGTTTATTTTATGACATGCTTGAACCTTTTTGGTACCAAAAAGATTGTCACGTATGAATTATATTATTAGATTTTGCATAAGGGCATATCTATGTCTACGGTGGTACAACCGGATAAAATAGAACAGTGACAAAGCAGAACATGATAAAATAATAGATTAAGTTAGGTTAGATTAGGTTGGGTAAGGTTAGATTAAGATTCTTTACATTCTTCAACATTCTGTTTTAGCTACATGTTTAGTTTCTAAAGCTAGCAGCTTCGCTTCAAGGAACGCAACGAACAATCAATAAAAGTGATTAGAGCCCACCTGTCCACCATGCGCACGTGTATGACGCACGGGCGGCCCTCCTGCACAGAGGCGGGCAGTGGCGCCAGCTGCAAGCGCGCCGCGTCTCCGACCCTCAGCCGAGCTTCTGGCGGCCGTGATGACTCGCCGTCCTGGTCACCGTGCGCCTCGCCAGCGTCGCGGAGCCATACCCGCGTCACGCCCTTCTTGGCGCCGGTGGCCACGCCTGAAACGAAAAGAACCGCAGTGTTTAAATAAGAAACATTCCTTAAAATGAGATTTTATTGAAAAAAAAATTGTTGTCGCCGGGAGTTTAATTCATGAGTCGCGGATCTAATGATGAATCTCCGTGTTAACTTGATTGGATCTTACAATAGAGGATCTTACGATCGAGGATCCTACGATCTAGGATCCTACGAAATGTTACGATCAAGAATCTTAAGATAGAGTATCCTACATGCAGGGATCTTACGATCGAGGATCTTACAATAGAGAATCTTACGATCGAGGATCCTGCGATCTAGAATCTTAGTATGCAAGATCTTATGATGGAGAATTTTCCGATGGAGGATCTGTTAGTAGAGGTGTTGAAGTTGTAAAATATAAATTTCAATAATTTCATACAATAATATCGGCAACAAGTAACAGAAAACCAAATTTTAAAAAAAATTAATATATTTAAAACCAGGAGAGCAAAAATTAAGGAGAAGAGATAATAGAATTTGCTAGGAATCAAAATAATATCAACAAGAAAACATTCCAAATACCTACCCACGTACGTCAGAGGTGAATAATTCACTCAAACATCTATTTCAAATCTTCGTGAGGGTAGCGACCTCAATAAAGACATATGCTGAAACAATCTTTCCTAACCATTTATACCTACCTGAGGGGTAAGGTATCAAAAACCTTCCAACCTACTACACGAGGAACTAGTGACCTCATTAAAAAAGGGCTAGAAACCAAATGAATTTACACACAGTCCTATCCCTACCTTGGTCATAATCGCTTAGAATTCGTAGTCATAGTATGTGAAGATGTCACGTGCCGTAAGCACACAACTGGACGACCTGGGAGCAATGTCATCGCATATCGTGATAGCGTCTACCTAGAGGAAAATGCAAATTCGCGAGGGTCGAAGTTGCAATATTCTCTAGAGGTGGTATATGTATAGTGCAACGGCTTATACAAAGACATATCACACTTTCACGAGTAGAGCCATGACAAGAGATGAAATGAACATTCCTCTTCTAGATTCAGTCGAGTAGCTTGTAATCCTGGAGGTGAAGGAAGTTGGGGTTATTTTGGAATTAGTATGAGACCTAGTTTGTCTTTCCTTCGGCGTGATAAGGGATGTCATCGGAGCACGGTCATCCGTCGAAGTGGATGTAAACCGGCCTTTTAATTATCCAGGACACATGGAGATTGATGGCTTTGTTCGTATTACTATCCACCAGTATTAACTTGGTGAAGGAGGAGCCAACTCAGTTTGAACCAATTTTCCTCCCATTTTCCTTTACATTTCCCGTTTACCGATCAATATAATTTATTGTTTACTAACAAATATATAAATCTTTATGTTAGATGGAGGTTGCGGACAGAGAGGACTTCGATTGAAAATTGTTACCATTACTAATAATTGAATGTATGTCAAATTTAATATTTCTCTATTTTTGTGTTTATAATGTACGCACCATTCATTACTACAACACAGAACATAGTTAGAATTCATTTCTAGGATCGGAATTAAAACAGAATAGAAAGATTAGTTAAATTTAGATTTGGTTTAAATATTTTTGAGTCTTTCAATAGCTGAGTTTTCATTCACTCTACTTTCTAACAATAGGGGTTACCACACCAACGAATTACATTAACCTTTCCATATCTTAAAACAAAAAATCACACAACGTTAGATGAAAGATTATTGTACGATAAAGCCACAAAGGTCCTTTTTACTATGTGAAAATGTAGACAGACTAAAAGGTCTTATTTTTCACGGCAACTCCAGGTCAAAAGCGGAGATCATCTCAGGCTTTATATAACAACGCGAACGTTTCACAGAATTTGAATACTTCAATAATTGTCAAGTTTTGTTATTAATTCTGCGAAGTAACTGACATAAATAACAGAACTTGAAAATTAAATGGAAATTTGATGAATTGTTCAAACTCTGTGAAACAACCCTTCCTATATGATTAAGCATTGATAATTGATCTTACCTGTCTTGGATTGCAAATGGGCTATGGTGGAGTCATCATTCTGCAGAGAATACTGCGGAGAAGGTTGGGGTACTTCTATCAGCCTGCCCTCTCTAACCTAAAAGTTTTCAGACAAACTGTAATGCGAAGATGAAGAAAATTCAGCTGAATTGCCTATTTTTGAACAATGAATATTAAACCCAGGCTAATTAGCTCGGTTTTGCAAAGAAACAGCTATTATCTGCAGAGTCAAGTTGTTCTCTTTTCAGAACAGCTCATAATATGATCTCGTAGAAATTGTTCGAGCCGGATCGTCCAAATGGTCCTTCGAGCCGGATCAAAGGACCAGTGTCTCCCTTACTCTCATGGTTAGAAATATGATCTAAACAGAGTTAGAACTAGAAAGAAAAAACACCTCAATTTTATATTCATATCTAGAAATCAACTAAAGAAGAATTAAAAATGTACACATCCATGAAACCAAAGGTTCCGAAGGCGATTTGAGAAAAATTTATGAAAATTTTAATGTGAAATTTTATGAATTATTTTTTTTATGAAACAACAAAAAAGTGAGGTGGCAATAATGTTTATAATATATTTTTCTAAAAAAAAAAAAAGTTTTTTTGTTTTGTTTTCAGTAATTTTAGTTCAGTGTGTACACGAAAAAACGTAAGATGAGCCATTTTTAAACATCTTTATGCTCAATTTCAAAAGTTTTATATTTCATAAATGATATGTTTATAGAAATAGCGTATTTCATCACCTTTCAAAAACAGTTTTTAGTTTTTGGATACATCAGATTTTATTTATTGGATTTTGGCGGAAATACAAACAAATTTCTTTCTTCTTATTGTTTTTGACAGCATCTTTAAGAAACCTAATGGTCAATTTACCGGAAACCTGAGGGGTTAAGCAAATTAGTAAAAACATTTCTGAGGAACAAAAAGTTCAAACTCTTCTATGCCTGATTTTAACAACATTGTCATTGAAGCATTTTCCCAAATTAAGAGCGACAAATGGAATTTCTCTAGAAATTAATAAATTGCAGTCC
The DNA here is from genome assembly GCF_061612785.1 of Hesperophylax consimilis. Classification (NCBI taxonomy): domain Eukaryota; kingdom Metazoa; phylum Arthropoda; class Insecta; order Trichoptera; family Limnephilidae; genus Hesperophylax; species Hesperophylax consimilis. Next base: position 4,336,537 of record NC_142861.1, on the reverse strand, counting down.
CAACTTTTCCCAACCTTTTGGAGTCTGGGGGACTATGGCATCCCCAATTGGTGTATGTTGTAAGGCTGAAAGGTAGTATAAAGGGTATGGGAAAAAGATGGTGAAGAGGATGGTGGGGAACTACCTGGCTATTCAGGTCTGATTAACAAACACGGCTAAGTTTCGATTCTGAATGGGAGTCTTTTACCAGGTTTATACTGAGAGTATGAACTGAAAATGAAGTAACCTGGACAATCTTGAACTGCACCGAGTCCCCAAGCAGCACCGTAGCCTCGGAGGGAACCAGCAGAAGGTTGGCCACCACCCGCAGTGTGACTTCCACAGGCTTGACGTTCGCATACTCCTTCTGCGGTAGCCGCATTATCACCTGAAATACCAAAAATGTGTTAATTACAAATAAATAAAATATGCATGTAAGAGTTACAATAGGATAATATAGCATTAAAGCAATACATATATAAAAGAAACAAAGAGATATAATTTAAGTGTAATTTTAAAATTTTAACTGAGCAATCGCTCAGCTGAAAGATGAAAATTACCGATTATCAGTGGCAATTCGTGACTTTTAAGTGAGCTAGATTAGTAAAATTTAAAAGTACGACATTATTGATGTGTCGTAGCTGAGAATATAGATATATATATATATGTTATGGTTAAGGTTTTCACAGGTGTAAGATGCAGAATAATTTTCTCGGTTTACCCAATACTTGGTCACAAAATACTCTCAGTATTGTCCTGGTTTAATACCACCATTAAGATTTGAAACATTGCTTGAAATGGCTTTAGTTGTGTTTGGTGACCAGATCTAAATAGCCAGATACTTCCCCCACCTTCCTCTTACCTATCTCCTTCCCCTCCCCACTATTTTCACATAATTCTTTTGTGGACGTAGTATTGTATACCTCTAAGTAATCACAGATATATGAGGTGTTTTTGAAATCACTGCTATTTAACTTATTAAAATTTTAAGTTCTGTCTTTAGATGGAGAAAAAAATATAAATCTTCACAATATAAGGGTCCATATTGGAATAAAGTGAACATGGTGTCTTATATTTCCCAGGTTCAGGCATATATACTTTTTTTACTATTGAATTTTTTTGCTTTCAAGATTTACGAGATTATTTCAACATCCAAAAAATTTTAATTTAGAAATGTTAACCCGGAAGCTGCCGTGCGCATGTATGTTTGATTCAAGATTTCGAGCCCTCGCTGCCGCGCGCAATCATACGTGATTTTTATTTCATCTTGCGATATCTCGGGATTTTCTGTATAGATGGCGCAAAACTCGGGCTTAAAAAATAATTTGAACTTTTATCTAGTGACATCTCTACACAGATATGACAAATGATTGTGTTTATATAATGAAAGACCTCGTCAAACAGGAGACTACAATATTTCCCCTTTCAGTGTTTGAATTCCCCGCGAGCGCGTAGCCGTGTTAGTGTATCACGTGGTTCCTTCTTATCTCGACGGTTCACGAATACTTAGAATCTTCAACGAATCGTGGTTCTAACGTTATTATTTTAACAAATTGTTTTTATTAACTACTAATATTTTTAGTGTAAATAAGTTTTGTGTTAATCAACATGTTTTGTTATTTTAAATGAAATAAGTTGTTATATCCGCCTTTCGAGTGAAAAAATAAAAATATAAATTTTATTTTAATCATCTGTGTTTGGAAACTAATTATTGTGTTAATTTGTCGTTTTTCCTAATATTTTTTTTTGTGTAACCCTCCATCATGGCTCGACGTGACTTGTCTGATGACCAAATAAGAGAATATTGTCTCGATCTTGACTCTGACTGTGAATTTAGTCACAGTGAGTGTGATTCCGCCAGTGAAGTAAGCAGTATAAATGTAGAAGTACACGCTGAAAATATTGTTGAATCTAATGATCAACTCTTGGACGAACCCAGCACATCAAGTCAGACTGGTTTTGACATGAACACTTGGACATCGGATCATTTTGTTCCGATTATTCACGACTTCGATGATTTCCCTTCTGGCGTAAATTCTTCTCCTCTTTTGTCGGAAAATTCCGAGGAAGTGAATTTTTTTGAGCATTTTTTAAATACAAATATTATGTCTGATATTGTATCTCAAACTAATAAATATTACGCAGCAACAATACAGAAAAAAGTTGTGTCTGAACAATCGAGGCTTCGTAAATGGGTTGATACTTCAATTAGTGAGATGTATGTATTTGTTGGCATATCAATGCTGATGACACGGAATAAACATCATTCAATAGAAGAGCATTGGTCGTCAGATCCTCTTCTTACGAGTGCCATTTTTAGTAAAACGATGCCCAGAAATAGGTATCAAATATTATTGAGCATGTTACATATTTCTGACCACGATACACAAATTCCTGGCGACAAATTGCACAAAATAAGATTACTCGTTAATCCGACTCGTAAGATATTTAAAGAAACTTTTACTCCCTTTGAAAATCTTAGCATCGACGAGTGCATGGTTGTTTTTAAAGGACGATTAAAATTTAAACAATTTATTCCTTCCAAACGCCACCGGTTTGGGATAAAAATGTTTGTTTTGTGTGATGTACTGACGGGTTATGTTTTAGATTTTATTGTGGTGATGGAACCGACGTCACTGATAATCAATGTATAGGCGCCTCGGGAGCTGTTGTGACAACTCTACTTAGAGATTACCTAGATAAGGGACACAAACTTTATGTTGATAACTGGTATACCAGTCCTACACTATTTAAATACCTGCATGAAAATAAAACCAATGCTTGCGGAACGGTGCGAAAAAATAGGAAATACATGCCAAAATTTGACAAACTGAAGAAGGGGGAAATGGTAACAAAGAGCTGCGGGCCATTGATGGCTCTAAAATGGCATGATAAGAGGGAAATATACATGCTCAGCTCTTTACACGACAACACTATTTCCCCAACGGGAAAAACAAATTTAAGAACGGGACAAACAATATGCAAACCCAATTGCATTCAGGATTACAATAAGCATATGGGTTTAGTGGATAAGGCAGACATGATGTTAACTGGAGTAAGTTGCTTGCGAAAGTCCATTAAGTGGTATAAAAAGCTTTTTTTCCATATTATTGATTTATATCTGTTAAATTCTTTTATTGTACACAACAGCATAAAAAATTCAGGTATGAGCTTCCCCGATTATCAGTTATGTGTGATAAGACAATTAATCGCAAAACACCACAAAAAAACTCAACTCGACTCAACTCCTCATTCGTCTCATCATGACACACCATTACGTCTGCTTTCAAAAGAGGTTGTAAACCATATGCCTGAGCCAATACCGGCAACATCAAAACAATCCAAGCCATACAGAGCCTGCCATGTTTGTGCGAATACAAAACTTAAACAAAGCCGCAGAAAAATTGCTCGATATATGTGTTCCCAGTGTAATGTGGCATTGTGTATTCATCCCTGTTTTAAAGTCTACCATTCGAATAAAAACTATTAACATAAATAATACGATAAGAAACTGTAAATAAAAGTTTAATAAATAATGAAGTTTAAAACAATAATATTATCACAAGTGTATCGTGAGAAATGATGAGCCGTTGCAGAGGTCCCACTTCAGAGACGTGAGTACTGATATTACTATAGTAAAGTCTGTATGTGTTGGTGAGATTACTGATTTGATAATGGCGGCGGGTCGAAGTTTGTTGATGTTTCATAGATAGTTTTTATTCGTCAAATAATGCATCAATTCATAAAAACATCTTGTTTAGACTTTTCAAGAGTGTAACGTAAACAAGTTTTTTTTGTTTTGGTAATAATTTACAATCTCTAAGTTCTGAGGATAATAAATAATGAGGCAATATAAAAAATTCTAAAAACCCTTGGCGTGAGAGTGTCTATCTTGTGTTTACATTCGGGCAGCAAAAGGGTCAAGCTGTAACAACATCAAATGTCGTATTTTTCAATCGTACTACTCTAGCTTACTGAAAAGTCACGGACCGCCACTGCCGAGTGTGGCTATTACAACATTACCTTCGCAGATCCAGTTTTCACTCCTTCGATGAGCGCCGTGTGACCTCTCAGCCCCCTCCCCTCCAGGATCTGCAGAGACTCGGTGGCTTCGTACGAAGACTCGCCAAAAGACATGATTCTGAAAAATGACAGTTAATTTTAGATTAGGAAAGGTATGTGTAGGAATTATTATGAAATAAAAAAGAAAACAGGGAACAATTCTTTAACCAGACAATTGGTTTTCGCTCGGATGTGAGCGGCATTTATTATGCTCAGCACCCGATCACCAGAGGCGGTTCCTTGGTACGTGCATTTGGCATTGCACTGCTTGTCTTCAGTCTTTACGTAACACTAACAAAGAGTTGCTAAACAAGATTCCATTCAATGTACCTGCGCATTCAACACGCTCTTGTGTCCTGTTAAGGGTTGATCAGTGCAAAACGAACTCTAAGCAGAATTCTTGCCTGAACAGACTATGCAATAATTACAATAGCGTATTATCCAAGGTTGATATTTTCAGTTGCAAACTTACCAAATACAAGAGGTCCATAAAAGAATATTTCTCTGATGGTTTGTGAATAATGTTTCTCTCTATTGTTTATATCTCTATTATGATTTGATTTATATCTACAACCTCTCTCCATGGCTATAAATGTATTGTTTTGTAAATTTTTCATTTTATATAATCTCTTGTTTTGTATTAATTTTTTAATTCATATTCCTTTCTTACAAATTTAATTTACTTATTCCATATTATGCTGTCTCAGTAGAGGACAAGGAGGAAATCCATAATTGGTTTTACTTTGGCTATATAATACTTATGTACAAACTGATTAAATGTAAACTGTCGATTTCCTGAAAATTAATAAATAAATAAATAGACACCTATACCTTAGTCATCGGTGTACGAAAGTAAGCTCCAGTCGTAATTCCCGCCAGCTCATTTTTTAAGCTATCTTCTAGTAAAAGACTCCCGCACAAGAGCAAGCGAAACCATATTCGCTTAGAAATACTAATGTACAATGTTAGCGCTATAACATTTACAACTCGTGCGCGGTGAATTAAACCGGTTTAGCTATATTTTCAACGATGAATTGCGTGTCCTTTATTTCATCAATTATTTTATTTTATATAACTTAGTAGATAGAATTAATTGCAGTAGGTAATTTGCTCCACCTAAAGTACAAACTAGGTAGATTTTAAAAGTGAAATGCACTGCTGGCAATTTCAGTCATGTGCCGCCTCTGCCGACAACATGTGAGCATTGGCTTTCAACAGGTTTGCGGTACATTCTAGAATAGAAGATACTTTCAGCATTACCCTGGTGAAAGCCACAATTCAGAATTGAAATTTTACTTGAAATGACGTTTTGGTGATCGCATTTCCTTTCTCTTCCCATCTCCTTTCCCTCCTTACTACCTTCAGCCTCAAAACATACCCCAATTCGGGATGCCATAGTCTCAACTATGAGTGCAGATGTTTGGGAGCAAGGAAAGACGAGCGAGACAGGGAAACCTGAAGGAGCTTTGTCGAGGCGATGGGTCTTCGATTCGAATAGGGAAATATGATGATAACAATCAATGAACTAACCTGATGACATCATTGTCCTTAAGGGGAGAGACCAGTGTCCACTGGAATTCGACTCCTTCCAACGTTGTGAACTCATTTCCTGCAAGACCACAATGTTCACAGTTAAAACATGTTCAAAAAGACGACATCAGCAACAAATACAATTAATTCTTCAAGCAGTGGCGGTAAAATGATGCAATATTTCGATTTATGCTGTTATAGATCGTCCTATTTTGTAAATCTGAATCTGACATGCCGTCCACGATGGGAATCGACTATCGATTTACACAGGAATATGTAGATTTATTTCGAATACCTGAATTTGAGGGGCCAGCCAGTAAACGGCCGCGAAAATTCTATTTGGACGGGATATAGATATAGACCTAGTAATGCTATATAAGATAATCCACTATTTTATTGATAGCCCATACCTTTTACAAAATATTCATTTCAGATGTCCATTAAGAGTAACTCGATCTCCGGACACATTTTATATTCCCAAGAGCAATACTAATTATCTTGAAAATGTATTTATAAGAAGAAGCTGTAGCACCTTTAATAGATTATGCACAAATATCGATGTGTTCAATACGAGCCTCGCAGGATTCATAGCATTCCTAAGAGAGTAGCGTTCGATCGTTGCGGGAAACTTAGTAGTGTTAGTGTGTGGGTTGAATCTGTAGTCTTTTTATTTTTATTTTTTTGGAGATTTTCCTTTTCTACTAGTTAGTATTTATATTGTATTGTATTATTTATATTCATATGTTTTTCTACCTATATATAAAATGAATCTTCTGTGGAAACTTTACTGGTTTATGCAACTTGGTAAAAATGATTTGTATTAAAATATATTTGTATAACTGTTTGTTTCCCAAATAAAATAAAATAAAAAATAAAAATCTAACCTAATAATGTAAAATACTGCCACCATGGGTGGAACTACGGTGGAGACTCCCAAGGAGGATATTGTGTTTCCACCTATGACGGCAGAACAACACCCATGCGAACACCTCGGCACAGGTTCTCCTAGTGAGGTGTTCACAAAACATTACTACCTAAGCTTCAATCATGTATATACAGTTGCATATCACATTTCGTTCTACTACCATGTTTTATATATGGAACATCTATCTGTATTAGAGGTGGGTCCTATGAGTACTTTTCGTTACTGGGTACAATGAGTACAGGTACAGAAAAATACCGGTGACAAAATACTCAAAAGTATTTAATACCGACCTGAGGATTGATTCAGAATAAGTAATTCTAATGAACTAGCATAAATTCTGCCCACATATTCCCCACAAATATTATACTTGAGCTTGATTCCCCCTTTTATTATTCGAAATCCATGGGGGGGGGGGGGGTTGTTAGAGAATTTCTGTAAAACATAATTCCCCACAATAAAAAATTCAAAATGAGTGCTCCCCACAAAATATTTGAAATACAGATGGGGGGGGGGGTTACAGAACTTCGCTGAAATCCATGGGGGGGGGGTTAGCTACGGAATTCCATTTCAGTCACAAATACACATCAAAAATACCCATCGAATAAATATACCCGTCAAAAATACCTACTAAAAAATACCCATCAAAAATACCCATCAAAAATACCCATCAAAAATACCCATCAAAAATACCCATCGAAAATACCTACCCAAAATACCCACTAAAAATACCTGGTAAAAGTACCTTTTAAAAATATTTAGTCCCGGTATAAAATACTCATGAGTATTTTGGAGATCTGTCACAAGTACAAAGTATCGCATGGAAATACCCGGTACTTTTACTGGGTACGATAAATACGCCTCACCTCTAATCTGTATTACTTGCACACAATGTCAATATGTATCCCTATAAACTGTATGTATAAGTGAATAGATAAATAAATAAAATAAAATCTATTTTAACAAATTTACTTAGAATATGTGATTTTAACCCATTTACGCCCAAGACTAAAGTAATCGTAGAAAAAAGAATAAATTCATTTTATGTAGTAGGAAATAGAGTTTTTTAACAAAAATAAAAAAAATATATTAAATTTTTTTTTATTTACTAGAAAAAAAAGTGCCGTGCTCAAATGGGGACACTGGGCACATTCAGTATGGTATTTCTCGAAGGATGGTTTTTCAATACACAAAGTTTTTTTGCATTTTTTGCACTCCTAACGTGCCTTACTATGGCAAATAGTGCATCGCAACTGTTTTGTCAACTTCTCCGGAAAGTGGCCAAAACCATCCAACTGTAAATTGAGCACAACAGAGGCTGATGGGTGAAATTGTAGCTGGTCCATCTTCACGTCGTTACTAAGTATGTGTAGATCGAACATGTATGTAAATAACACCCACCACCACTTCTTGCCTCGTATTGAAGTTCGATACGTTGAAATCGACTGATCGGCTTGATCGACACCGTCCATGCCTCTGTTGTAATTCATAAATATTTGAGGAATATTTTCATCGATTTTCTTCTTTTCGATTGAGCTCGGAAGAAAATTATCGTAGTTTGTTCCCATTGTACAAACGCTGTTATCCAGCCAGCGAACAAACAATATTTTATTGACCGTGTTGAACCGGTAGTCAAAGTCAGCACGACTTTTCTTTTTCATCTCCTTGACGGGTGTGAGAGGAAATTTGCAGGTCCTACCCTCACGTACAGTTCCTGTAGCCAGATTCCCATAAATCCCGCAGCAATGCATAGCTAGTGAAAAAATTATCGAAGAACACAACATGGTCTCTAGGATCTGTGTTTAGCTTGTTCAACAGGTTTTTCACAACTCGTGTACTCAACGGATCATTGGTGGGTATTTGCCACTTGCCGCAATAAATATCAAAATTGTAGCAGTAGCCATCAGCACTAGCGAGCATCCAATTTTTATAACCGAAGCGTACAGGCTTACCTCGAATAAATTGTTTCGATGGATGACGTCCAAAATATTTCACCATGGATTCATCTATTGACAGATTTGTGTGAAACACTCCCCATTGCATAAATTTCTTCATGAGAACCTCAGCAAGGGTTCGCACCTTGAACATTTTATCTGATGTTTCAGCAGCTACAGTATTATCACAAAAATGTTGGTACTTTTTGATATCTAAAAATCTGTTTCTCGTCATTGCCTTAGAAACAACAGGTACATTACAGTCTTCGTCTAAAGACCAAAATAGACGTTCGCGAGGCAAAGTGTGATAACCAGATAGAGATAGAATGCCCAAAAATGTTTTCAACTCACCAACGGTAATATTGATATCATGTTTATTGTTTTGTGATGCATACAAATCAGAATATTGAAGAATCATATCGATTACTTCCTGATCAAAAATCTTCTCAAAAATTGAAACAGGATTTTTACCTTTGAGATCAGTAATTAGGTTTTTGGATCGTTGTTGTACATTATTCTCATCAAAAGGCATGTGATCGTAGCTAGGCTCTCATATACGCCAACGGGGCCCAACATTGCATCGTTGCCTTCTAGCGGAATTCGACAAAGGCTCTTCATCAGAACTGTCCCAATCTTCTTCGTTTCTGTTTACAAAAACTTCGATATTTCCAGGAATATCTCTTGGCATGTCATTGGTAATAATATTGTCTTCATCGCCTTCTTTTTCGTCAGTGAGGATACTTGTTTCTGGGGGAAGAGCAACGATATCAAATTCAACATCTGAGTCCTCTTCTGCCATAATAGCATCAAGGGCCTCCTGGAGTCCATGATAGTTATCGCTTACTTCAAATTGCCGTTTTGACATATTTATGTGCAGTCAAAACTCTGTAAAAAAAAGAATATTTTACTCTTTATGTGCCCACTGTCCCTATTTGGGGACACCAATAAAAAAAAGTAGTTCACAGTTCAGTAAATTATATATTTTACCTTATCAAATTTTTATTCCAAAGTAAACAAAGTGTTCAATAAGATTATGTAGAAAAATTAAAAATTTACGAATGTAAACATATAAAAAAAAATACTTACATTTGGTAATCACCGCGACTCTGAGATTCACTTTATTTATGACTCTAAAATACTTTTTATAAATGGTGTTATCCAAAATGTTTGGTATAAAATGTAAGACACATCAATTAACTCGACAATAATGCACTGTTAGCAAAACTTACCACATTAATAACAAAATGGTGGGTAGATTTGAAGGCGTCCTCGTTTGGGCACGGCAGGCGTAAATGGGTTAAGGACAATGATTCAAATTTCAGTGACATTTTTTTTACTTAAAAATTTTTTATTATAGGGGAATTTGTTTATTCGAAAATTGGTTTTTGATGATTTGACATGATGACGGGTTTCTACTGTATTGCTGACGCGGTTTAAGAGTTCAACGAGGTCGATCTTACCAGCTGCAGTAGAGGGGAGAACGATTTTACACCAAGAAAGGCATAAATTCATTTGACACAACTCAGTATAGAATATCAAATACACACGTCATCAATCAATATATCATGGCTGTTGCCGCTTCATCGTATTCTTCATCTTACAGATTTATATTTATAGAATTTCATTTGAACCTTGGTCATCACAGGCCCTGATCTCAAAGGCCTCCGGGGCTTCCTCGACGTAAAGTTCCCGTGTGGTTGTAACGACGTCCAGAGAGACTATGTTGTCAACAATCACGTCACAACGCAGGACCTGAAATTAGAAAACAAATACATAAATAATAATATAATGTCAAGAGCTTTGAAAGACCAGCAATACGAAGATAAACTCAAGGAACCAAAATTACCAACGTTAAAGGAAAAAGAAAAAGGGGTGACTTGATTATGACTTTCAAAATTTTATCTGAACGGGCATAATAGCAGTAAGTCATGGAACCGGCAGAGATAAAAGTCAGCAGACCCTGATGTATAGCAGTAAGGCATGGAACCGGCAGAGGTAAAAGTCAGCAGACTGCCGTGTCTGTCAGTGGAATGCCTTAGAAATGAGAACTCCGAAGAGGTAAAATGCAATTCTTGCATGGCTAATGTAAGTATAATGGGTGAGATTAAGAAAGGAACGGTTAGGTGGTTGGGCATGCAGAGCGGAAGTTCGAAGAAAGGAGTGTAAGGAGATTATATAGTGTGGAAGTGAATGGTGTAAGAAGTCGGGAACACAGAATTAAATACTTGTGCCATGCATATTCTCTCTGCCTTCACCTGCCTTTAGTTAGTTAGGTTACCTGTCCAGAGCTGATATCCTCGGCCAGGATAATGGCGGTGTTGCGGGTCCTGCTGTTGCTGGCGCTGGACACCCTGGCGCTGCGGGAACAGTCCCCGTCTCCCAGGAGCGGCTTCACGCTGACCACATCATCGCGAGAGGAACTCCTGGTAAGGCAAACACATATATATTAGTATGCGCAGCAGTTCCCACAAGACGTATTTCTTATTACATAGTACAACAAGCTGATTAATGTTCAATCCTTGACTCGTCCTCCATGGCCGAACGGTTAAGATACCTGATGAAACCGGCGTGCGCAAAACCGGATCGAAATCACGAAAGATTATTTGTAACTTTGTTAGTAACTTTACTTAGTTATTGGAATACCTTACACAGACCTTAGATTTTTGTTTGTATATCAATGAAAATATATTTTATAATATTATTCAATTGACATGATACGTAAATCACAGCCACAACAGTGGATCGCTGCTACTAACGTACTTGGTGAAGAGTACAAACACTCGAATCCGGCTCGTCAAAAGAAATTAGGAATTCTTAATCGCATCGAGCGAGCCATGAATTTTTCCATCCACAAACATAGGTAAAATATGAGCATCTCATCACTACCGTTATTGTATTGTACCAATGTGCAAAAATTACAGTTACTCGATGTTGAGTGAAACTGTCGAGTAAGTATGCACATGTAAATTAGGCATAAAATAGAGGTGCTGTCACAATTTGAAAAGATTACAGAGTATTGATATTAAAAAAAGTTGTTATCAGCAATTATTCAGAATTTTTATAGTTAAGCGCAGCCCTTTTCGGAAAATTTGTACTTATTAAATAGTAGTTATGAAACCATTGTAAAATTTCGATCATTAAAATTGATTCAGCATAATTTTGTAAACTGAAATTAGACATCAGCAAATTGACTAAAAATGTTAATTTGAGCTTATACTATTATTATTATATTATTCGCTTTGTCTACTCATCAACCTACCCTAACCTAGAAAGTTGATTGAATAATAATTGATTGCTATTACAGTAATTTGGACAGTGCAAATTTTTATCGAAAACAACACACAACATTAACACATGACAAGTTAGGTTAGAATTGGTTTTGATTTAAGTTCAAAATAGGGATTCGATCTATATTCGATCATTGAAAAAGTATCAGCTTCAATTAATATTTCATTACTGTTGTTAATTATCTTCAGGCGATGTATTTTGGCATATTCTAATTGAAAACAACTAGGTTTCGGCGAATCTGACAAGTTAGGTTAGGGGGTGACATACCACTTGTAGCAGCCGCCATCAGACACTTCGAGGGTAAAATTAACTTGAACAGAACTGAATAACGGTATCAACACTCTGGGAACATTTAACTTGGCACTTTGTACCCGTAAAACTAAAAAAACAAATATAAAACCGAAATATATTTTAAATCGCGCCATATCGATGCAGGCGCGGAAAACAGTTGCAATTTTCTAGAGGGGGGGGGTCACGTGACCTGTCAAATAAATATTGCTAGAACGACACCTGAATATGCTTCTTATCACGCAATAATGATCTCACGGGCTTGGCATAGAGACCATTTTTGCATTCCGTCAATTTTGTCGATGTATTTTCTACTTCCTACTTCGAACCCCTTTGAACTCCTTTTTGTGACCCTTCTCAATCAGTCAATAAAGTGATATGAACTATGAAAATGATTGAAGTTGTTATTACTATACTTAAGGGAGTTTAATATTAACACTATGCATGTAAAAGAAAAGGAAGAACGAGTAAAAAAAAGGAGTTATGTAGTTATAAAATTTTTCATTTATTTTGATATTTATTGTTTTGGTGTTTAATTCGTAGGTAGAACTCCATTTATTTTTTTTAAATAAATTTAAAATAAATCAAATTTAATAATGTTTTAATAATTATTAAGTTCTGCAAGTATTTCTGTTGATAATGGCCTCAAAAGCCGAAACAGCGTCACATAAAAAACTGTAAAAATAACAGAAATACTTGCAGAACTTAATAATTATTATAACATTATTAAATTTGATTTATTTTAAATTTATTTAAAAATAATTATTTTGACAAGCCCCCAAAGGGCACACAAACTCCAAAAATAATATCGTCGAATTTAATGTTTCAAAGACCCAATCCTGTCTGATTACGTCTAAAAGGGATCCAAATGATAATCTAGTCTCCTTCAACGGAAGCAATCTTCCGAACAGGCCTTCCATTGATATGCTTGGTGTAACTATGAGTGACCAGCTCAGGTACGGGGGCTCCATCGAAGCCAGAGTAAAGTTGGCCTCTCAGAAGCTGGGCGTACTGTACAGGGCCCGCAGATACTTTAATAGTACACAACTGCTCACACCCTGTACAAATCGCAAGTGCGCCCTACTGTCGAATTTGGCAGCCATCTCTGGTCTGGAGCCCCAAAATACCTGAAAAAAACCCTCGACTCTGTGCAAAAACGGGCGGTCCGTTTGATAGATTCCCCAATCTTAACAAACGGACTGCAATCTTTAGAGCACAGGCGTCGGGTAGGTATGCTGTCCTTGTTCTATCGGTATCACAATGGAAGATGCTCTGAGGAACTAGCGTCTATGATCCCTTCGGCACCGGTGCGTAGTCGGGATACACGCCAAACGCGCGCCCAACATTTGTACACGGTTGACATTTGTCACATGAGAACGGGTCGCTTCTACGATTCGTTCTTAAGTTCAACAGCTCGGCTGTGGAACGAGCTGCCGGCCTCTGTGTTTCCTCCCTCCTACAAGATGGGACTCTTCAAGACCCATGTTCACTCCTTCCTCTCCACAAAAAGACCCTCCACACAGCATCCCCAAAGATGACATAGGCCCTGAGGGAAATTATTTTCTTCGGGGCCTCCTGTGTGGAGTTAATATAAAAAAAAAAAAAAATTAGTGTATAAGGTTGAGTGTTAGTTTAAATCTAGGCTTAATACTATTCTTAATTCTAATTCTTAAAATTAATTGTCCTTTTACTTAATCCTAAATTATTGTTCATTCAATGTCTTTAAAAGTTGGGTCGCGTTACGAAATAAATATACAAAAATTGTTCAGGCACTTTCCTTTTCGATGATTCTGGATTCTTCACGTTCGCACTTATCACTGATAACACAAGCGGCAACTTGGATTTTTTTCCGAAGGGCGGAATCAGTTCAGCCTGGGCCAAGGCTCCAAAGGGCAGAGTCGGCAGGCAGCGACTCCTGAAAGGGCAGCTTCCTGGGCGGAAGTTCTCGGGGTTACGGGAAGAGCCTCGGTGACCGCTACAAGGGGGAGGGCAGGAGACTCCTCGGCGAAGGCGAGATGGCAACTCCTGAGAGGGCAGCTTCCTGGGCGTAAGAACCTCGGCGACCGCTTCAAGGGGGAGGGCGGGAGGTTCATCGGCGGAGGCGAGATGGTAACTCCTGACAGGGCAGCTTCCTGGGCGGAAGAGCCTCGGCGACCGCTTCAAGGGAGAGGGCAGGAGGTTCCTCGGCGGAGGCGAGATGGTAACTCCTGAGAGGGCAGCTTCCTGGGCGTAAGAGCCTCGGCGACCGCTCCAAGGGGGGGGCAGGAGGTTCATCAGCGGAGGCGAGATGGTAACTCCTGACAGGGCAGCTTCCTGGGCGGAAGAGCCTCCCAGACTCTTCCGCCCGTACATTGTTCGGGTCCATGGCGCTGGCTGGCTGAATCTGGTCTTCCGATTAACTTAACGTTCAAAAATCTTAATATATATTAGGTATCTTAATGTTATGCATACATACACGTAATTGATATCTGGTTGCAAATTAAATTCTTAACCTAAGTTTACAATTACTCTTATATGTAGATTTATAATTATTGTTAAATATTTTAAAATTACATTTTTACAATACGACCTTCAAATAATTGCAATATAGCCTAGCGCCTTGGGCGAAGGTTTTTATTGCCCTTGGGTCACTGGCTTAACATTTTCCCATTTTAGATTTATGACTATATGAGGGTCTAGAGCTAAATCTGCCGACTAATAGGTGTATCCCTAGGTTGGCTTTATATTTTTTTTATGGCGGTTGCCGTCCAATCTACACACTAAATTTTTAAGTCTAATAATACGAACTGCCGCCTCCATCTGCGTGTAAAATTACAGAGAACATATGCGAGCGCACGTCTTCAATTTGGTCGTTCTGTAATAATTTCTCTCAGGACTATGTCATCTTTGGGGATGCTGTGTGGACTTTGGTGTTATTTCACATTTCATTAATTGGGAATATTATACTTAACGTTTGCGGCACGTTCCAGACTGGAAGATACTCTCAGTATCTCCCTGGTTTAAGATCACCATTCAGAATTGAAACATTGCTTGAAATGGCTTTAGCCGAGTTGGTAACCGGATCTGAATAGCCAGGTACCTTCTTCCTCTCCCCACTACCTTATAAGATACATAAGATACTCCCCTTATAAGATACTCCCCACTACATATAGGTATCTTTTTTTACTAATAAAAAAAATGTATAAATATAATTTTGCAAAAAGAAATTCTTATTTTACATAAATACAACAGCACGTTAATCAACCTTGTCCAGAAAATGATCCCATGCCATACGATATGGAGCCATAAATAAAATAATATTTAAATGAAATCTTAACAAACTATATTACGAAGCACTAAAAAACACAAATCACTCTAGTTTGTGTGATATTTGAACACTTGAGAATCTCTTAAATAAAGATGGATGTTAAGTAGGTGTAGGTACCTCGAACCTTGTGTCGAATATCATCCAAAGTACAATACTTCTTATTCTTCTTTACTAGTTAGTATTCAAATACTTGTACTTCGAACGTCGAAAACTTTACGGGTGTCCCAAGTATTTGCATCGGGGAATGACTTTTATTGTGTGGTCGAGTAAGCGAGAAAGACTACCGAGACTTTTGGTTCTAAATTCAGTATCATAACTTATTTCGCTTACTCACCTACATAAGAAGAGTGTTTTCCTAGTATTCAAATACTAGGGAAACGCTTTTCTTATGTAGGCGAGTAAGCGAGATGCCTATAGATATCCCCCGCCCACGGTGTGTATACGCAAGACGCGCAATACTCGATACGCGCAATACTTAAGAACAAATACTCACGTATAAAAGTATCTTTGACATATCTATTCCAAACATCTGTTTTATCGTTTCAATGAGTGGTTTATTTATGTTTATGTTATGTAGATTGTTCCTATTGGTTCATGATAATGATATACTCCATCTGCTGCTCAACCTCCTTCATGTAAACAAACTGCAATAGTCGTGAGTCGTGGTATGGTCGTTTCTTCCAGCAATATTAAATTTATTATTGTTAAAGCTTTGAAGAGATAAATAAACGTGTTCATAGTTGGCTGAAATACGCTTTTTGCAAGGTATTAATTTATAATATGAAGACAAATAATTTGCTTGCGCCCGTACATACGCAATATGAAAATGTCCATTGTCACAACCAGTAGACGCCTAGGTAGGTGACAACTGTAATTAATAATACTGTGGTGGTTTGTATTTTTGTGTAGCGTGGTTTCAATGAAAAACAATTTTAAGGACGATTATTAATTAATGCCATCTATGAACACAAAGATTACAATGAGCGTCGCGTTTAATCTTAAGATTAGCCCCTATTGACATCTGTTCTGTGTTTCTTTATTCATAAAATTTATGTGATTACAATTTTTTGTGTTATTTACAACCACCATACTAGGCTCATGCCCGTATTATGGTAGTCATAATGCTATAAATTACAATGTTAAGATATACAGAAATACCATGTTGTAAAACACAAATTAATTAAACAAATACAAAATAAAATATACAAAATTACTTACAATATTAAGATGTAGAAAAATAGCATGTTGTAAAATAAAATATAATAGATGTAATGAAATATAAAGCGTCAGCTACACTACTCGCTTCGACGCTTCGACGAAGTTAGCCGAAGTTCGAAGTGCGTGCCCACACTCGTGCAACTTCGCGAGTAACTCAGTCCAGTCCTTTGACTCGGGCGCGTTTACCGACAACAATCGGAAGTCGGGCGAAGCGAAGCGAAGTTGCCCGAAGCGAAGTGAAGTTCGTGCCCACACTATCGTATTCGGTCAACTTCGATCAACTTCGCGAGTAGTGTAGCTGGGCTTTAAGAAATAAGAAAGAGAAAAAAAAGAAGATTATTAAAATTAGATTAGTAAATTATTTTTCCTTAAAAAATAATTAAGGAAAAATAAGTCTAGATACATATTTAGATATATCGGACGTACAGAGCCAAAGTCATTATGAGATAACAAGATCTCAAGTTTTTACGATGTCCTTAATATTTTTGATAAAACCATTAAGATATCTGCGTCAAAATAAATATGATACTATAATATTATTCCACGCCTCAATGCTTATCCCACATCCTTAATGTGCGACTGCTATAGTTAATATTAATGGATTTTCGGCGCCACCATACATTTAAAAACTAATGTTTTGTTTTGTTCAACACAGTGAAGAGATAAGGGTGATCGCTAATTAGGTACTCTCATTGAACATGTGTGAAATTTAGTGTATAATTTTGTCCAATAAATAGAGAAGTAACTGGTACAAACAGTCACTTCTCATCCGAGAGTACTCGGGAAAGTAATACTTGTTTAATTTAATGTTTTCCTACTGCCCCTGCAAAAACTCTCAGATCAAGGTGTCAATGTGTGCCGGTGCCCTATTGAATTTGCAGTATTTGTGCGGGCTTCACTAACTTGGTCCCGTACAATAGATAATATATAATACATAATTGAAAATAAACTAAGAGATATAAATATTTTAGATAACGATATATTATTGTTCACCATTTTTAGTATAAATTATTGGTTGAATTACGATTTAATATTAGACTGAACAATTATTGTCACAATATTTTCTCAAAAAATTCTAGAGCGACACTTTAAGTACAAGACACATATCAGTGGTGTCAAACATTTTTTTAATTAATATGAAAAGTTTTTAATCTTCCTGATAATTTTTTTTTAAGTTTTTCTTTATTCATTATAAAGTTTTTATTTCACAATTTTCAGAAAATATAATTAGAATGGAATTTAATGTAATGACACGAGAAATTCTTTGAAATAGTTCCTTACCTTTACCAATAGCCAATTCTGAATATTTTTTTTATATAAAGATGATCAGTTTGCGATTTTCTGGTATTTATATCGAGTGAATTGAATATCTTGGGAGCAATGTAAAATAATTGTATAATAATTGCCGCCACCTGATAATCAATTTACCAGTGTTTAAAAACCTGCATTAAAATATTTTTTCAATGCATACGTTCTAAAAGAGATGAAGAGATTTTCAACTCCCCCTAAGATTAAAATATCATTTACATTTTTACCATAAATAATGTCAGGAATCACTGGTTAAAGTAAGTCAAGTACGTCACTTAACACCCTGTATGTTATAATTATATATTAATATTCGTAGTATAGACACGTTGTCCAATGAATGGATGAGATGAAAAGTAAAATAAACAAAATGTAGTAGAAGAACTGACACAAATAATTCTATTAAATAATATAAATTAGACGGAGATTATTTTATTGTTATTAAGTTTAATTTGTAGAACTCCATTTTAATTTTTATTTATTCAATAATATTGTTATTGGGTTTATAAAAACAGTTTATTTTTAAACAAGTTCTGCTGTGTAATTATTATTACGCGTGACAGCTGTTTCGCCCTCTGAAGGCATTATCAAACTGTCTAATAATGCCTTCAGAGGGCGAAACAGCTGTCACGCGTAATAATAATTACACAGCAGAATTTGTTTAAAAATAAACTGTTTTCATAAACCCAATAACAATATTATTCAATATATAAAAAAAAAAAAATTAGACTGAGATAATTTTACTCGAGATATCAAGCACCCATTTGAGCTGGAACCGATATGAGTAGTGTAATAATGTGGATTTTCGTTAGATATTCTTATCACAGATGGCAGTAGTAGCGGTAAGGGAACTGTGTATGATACGGATATTTATAAATAGGTACCACTGCTATTCCAAGAGGTGAGGTCAGAATTATTCCTACCGCCTACTTATTTAGAATATTGGCCTTCTGGCTGTCCAAGCTCAATTATAAGTAGATAATCATGAAAAAAACGTCCACAGTGTTTTGTTTATCCCGTGTTTTTTTTTTATTGAAGAGTTAGTGGACGCCAGACCCGCTGTAAGCATCCAAACATAATTCTTCCATAACCATTTGCTGTCCCTTTTCCGCTGGTGACAATAAGTTGGCGTAAACAAGACAAAAGGCTGTTCCTTGTTGCCGGCATGGACCTAAAAATGCTATGAACAGATCATTAGTACGATTTTGCATGAATGAAATTGAACTAAATCTAGGGGGAAATCGCCAGTCAGCCATCTTGTATGAGAAACTTTTGAAATGATTTGTGTGCAATGTGGTATTATTGTAACTATTTTAATTTCATATTTTTAATGCTATCACGTTATTTGGTGAGACAGGGAATGGATATGTTAGTAAAAAAAAAAATAGGTTGAAATTTTTTATCTATCTTCGTCCTCACCTCGTGGCTTCAAATTATTTTCAAATAGTTACGTCTGGGCTTACTAGGTCAATGGTTGCCGGCTGCACCGTTCGTTAGAAGTACCGACTGGTTTTGCACCTGACTAAAATTGTAGGTAGGTCCTAGTTGGAAGTATATCTTGTAAACACCATTTCTGCATACATAAATGCGCACTACCACAATCTACACATCTGCCCTGATAATGGATCCTGCGAGATACCTGTAAGGCTCTTTGGAACATTGGCGGCATAATAATGATGATACCCATTGATATTATAACAGTGTCTCATGTTTAACTCTATCCGAAGTTTAAAAAAAATATCCTAGGTTATTGAAACATTGGGTTTTTACTGATTACCTACCTATGTTTAGATTGGTTGCTAAAAGTTGTCATTTTACAATTATATTGTTGCTTGTCAATCATCTTTACAATAAACACGGGATTATACTACTAACCTAACCTAACACTGAACTATTTAGAATTGTGGACAACAGTGTTTATCCAACCCGCAAAATGCTTTTTTTATAAATAAAACCTGTGTCGATAGATGTCAGCCAAATCCATATATGCTAAAAAGAACCACTAATTTCCGACATTTTTCATTTCTGCATTTTTAAAACCGCTAAAATGATTCCAAATAATGTGGTAAGTTCAAACTATTCTCATGAAAACTGCCAATTTTGCACTTAACTTCTATATTTAGATAATTATTATTGTTGAATTAATAACAAATGTAAGTAATTTTAAGAATATTATTTGAGGGAAAACTTGGTTTAATACCACGAACGTCGTGCAGAGTGGGCAGACAAAAAGTGTGGCAATAAGGTCAGTAACCATCTAACCATGTCTACAGTCTACAGCTGTACAGTATGTAAGCGCGTGTGAACAAGGCGCATGACTGCGGGGCGCGGCGTTGCCAGCTCTCGGTGATGCCACGTCGTAATACTTTATTGGTGTGTGTGTGCAAAACATGTTTGAGAGTATGAGTGACGCTACCAACACTTCCAAGAAATAATGAATACACATATTATTTTACATATAAGTAAGTATTACACCAATTTAAACAAACTACGCAGCATTTAATTCCTATTAACCAACCGTTTCTTAGGGAATGTTTTGTGTATGGAGTACATAATACGAATGCTAAAATTCAATCGAAGATTTAAGCTAAACATTGCAGCTCTGAATTTTCCTTTCGATTGCAGTGTTTTAATATCTAATTTATTTTCGATAAATACATTAAAATGAACATTTTAACACTGTCGGCTCTGCGAGGTAGCCGCTCGATAAGGCGGTAAGCGGCGAGGGTGAGGATATAATCCGAAACGGCTAACAATCATTCTCACTGTTTCGTAGATAGTGGCGTGGGTTCCAATGACGTCATAGGTAGATCGTCCGAAACTTTCAGATATTTTGGTTGTTATTTTTCAAGATCGATTTATTTTCCTTACTATGTACTTACCTACCTGCCTACATTCAACGTTTATTGATTTATATAAATAGTTGGTACTACTCCTTTAAAAAAAAAAAAAAAAACATGCGTCCTTTTTCACATTTGTTGGGTGTACCTATCAACGCTCCAAAACTTATTAGTATCTACAGTTATATTTTTATAATTTACATCACTTAAATCGTATAATAAACTCCTTTCCCTAACCAATTCAATAAACGGATGATGAACTTTCTAGTGACATGTTGCATATGCAAAGACCCAAACGAAACCAGAACGCGAGAATTTGAACGCCGCTTGTGTGCTTTGGAACTCTTGAGCGGTCAACGGTCACTAGAACGTAGAACTCTGACCGCTCTCTGTGTGCTCCCGCTGACATCGCGGCGTTCTGGCGTTCTCTGTCTCGGCGGGAAAAGAACTCTTAGAACGCGACGTTCCGTTTTGACCGCCGCGGTCTGACTCATGTCTGACTGCCCGCTGTGTGCGTTGTTGTTATCATTACATTCTAATGAACTCGGAACTCGGAACTCCTGACCGCTCTCTGTGTGCTCCCGCTCTTTTGGCCCTGAAACCCAAACGGATTTATAATTTTGTAAACGCCCACCGCCAATAGCTTCCGTGTCTGCGCATAGGAGTTCCACAGTCGTTCAAAGATAAATTATTATGAACTGTATTTTGTATTTGGAACTTCATAAAATTACCAATGAGTCTCCATGTGTAGTGTAATTAACTAAAGTCGCCATGCATTTAACTGCCATATGTAGAAAGCGTTGACAGATATATGGGTCCACCGATGGTTATTTGACATAGGCTAATAACCTTTCCACTCGGTAAACGAGTGCTTGCAATATTATTATGTTCACGATATCGACGTACGGGCGAAGAAAAATGCTTATAATTCTCAACCTGTGAGATATTACTAATTTAATAAATTAAATCATTTAAAAATATATAATACATGGTATAAGGGTGAGGGGGTAAAGTGCGTTTACTTTGCGGGTTCATTCTACACAATAGGACAAGTAAAAAAGATAAATAACGGTTTTCAAAATGGCAATGTTTTAAGCTAGTTTTTAGGTAAAAAATATTTTTTGTACAAGTAAAAGTGGGAAAATAAGCATTGGAATTTCGAAAAAGTTATTTATCTTTTTTACTTCTACCATCATGTAGAAAGAATCACCTTTTGAAGTTATTACACTTTAACCCTGGACACCCTGTATTAATAGTCCAAGCGATGACCGTAAAAATCCCATCCCATAGGCCACATGAACCAAATTAGTACTGGGCTTTAACCCCAAATAAGATTAGTTAAAAAAACGCATTCATCCAGATTTCGGCCCGGGAGGAGTCCTGGAAGTACCTAACAAATTACATTGTAGGTATCCTCCAGATGCGGCAAAATATCTTATCGGCCACACGAATGAAATCGATGTCAGAATTTAGATAAAAATTCCCTGTTTACGAATATGTCGTTCGGCCGAAATTCGGCCGCGGAGAACCTTGTGGTCTACGCGATTATTCGAGCGAAAAATACCTTTCTTCTAGCGACATTTGTTAGGTACTTCTCCCCACACAAAAGTTAGCCGAACAATTTTTTTTTTCATAACAAATTTGCAATCAACTTTTGCCGTTAGTTATCATAGAACAATATTTTTTCCATAGAATAATATTTATTTTTCCTTAACCTTATCAACTTATTTACCGGAAATCTACCTTAAAACATTGGGATTTCGAAAAGTTATTTTGTATTTTTTACTCGTATAAACGCGCAGAATCGCCTCCCGAAATTGATTCACTTTACCCCGAAACACCTTATTCTTCTTTCGTATGGTGGGGGAGTCAGAGGGGGACATCTAGGTCTGCGATCCAGTCTATGCCTCAGGCGTCGCCATGTGAACCTCATCAATCCCGCCGGGGAATGAATGGAGCGTTGACCACATGTTCGGTGGTCTGCACCGCACCACATTCACACATCGCCGACTCTTTAAGGCCCCATCTGCGCATCATGTGGGCACAGCAGCTACGGGAGCACCTTAATCTATAGATGGCGGATCAGGTTTTGCGAGGCAGTGAGAACCCAGGCTGTCTCTCGGTGGGGTCCTGTATGAGATGGGCATTTCCCACGTTGGCCGTTTGCCACTTAAGTTTCCACCTATCTTCTGGGGTGAGAAGTAATCGGAGGAGCCTCTCTCAAAAGGGCTAAGGCCCAGAAGGGCTTTCGGAACTTCAAGCGGCATGCCGGGTGGGAGACGACATCTTCGTACAAAGATATTGCGTTTTTTTGCAACGCATTCTTGTATTCCCTCAGTGTTGCAATTTATAGCCTGATGTTTGGCGGGGTTATGTTTGCAAGTACGGGGAGCCAAGGGAGAGGAGTAGATTTTAAAGTCCCGCTGATGGTTCGCATTGTGGCATTAAGCTGAACGTCTACCATGGAAGTGTGGGCGCTTCTAGCTCATACTGGAGTACAGTATTCAGCCGTTGAGAAAGCCAGGGCAATGGGTGCTGTTCTGAGCGTGTTGGCTTCACATCCCCAGCTAGTTCCAGCTAGCTTATTAACTAAGTTAAGAGGAAACCCGGGCGCTGAGAAATTTGAACAATAGGTATTTTAAAAATCACTTGCTATTTCACTCTGCTCAGCGAGCGCGCTATCGATGTGTAGGTACCCACCCAACTAAGAGTGTGTGTGTGCATGTTACGCTCGCCTATTATTATTACTCCCGCCCCGCATCTCCCGTCTTCCGTCCTTCGTCATGTGACATGTATCTTTCCGACTTATTTCTCCGTTACTGATTTTGTCTCGGCGTATAATCTCGGCGAAGTGGATTTTGATAGGATTTTCACTATCATTTAAAGATTTTCTTCCGAAAGGTTTACACACGTAATTTATAAATATGTATTATATTTATAAAAAGTAGAGGAAAGTCATTGTGTAATCAAGTGATTTAAAATATATTTTCGGTCGCTTAAATTGCTAACGCTGGCTAAACCTTGTGAGATACATCAAAATAATGTACTACTAATTAATTGTATTGCTCTTACTTACTTGACCGTTCAGTGGCTGTGTGGGCATCGCGTTTGGGTCCCACCCGGGCGTCCCATGTTCGATTCCTCGTCTGGCTAAGTTCTCCATCACAACACAAGCAATACCTTCCGCTTAGTGTGGTGGTAGTAGGAGTTTTTCAAACGTTAGATTATTCGTAACCAGGGAATGTTTGTGTTTCTTTTAAAAATTAAAAAAAAATTAATACCCATATAGGTACACCTACTAAAATATGTAGATGCGTACATTTGAACTGCCTCCGTGGTTGAAGGGTAAGGCTCTTGGCTACGAATCCGCAGGTCGCGGCGTGCGCAAGTAAATTTTATTAAATTAATTTGTGTCGTTTTGCTAAATTAATCAATAAAAAATTATATAAAATACTTAATATAAAAAATAAAATAAAATAAATAAAAATAAAAAAAAAACTTGTTTGGACAGATAGTTATCTTTTTTGATTATCAAAACTTAACTAAACCATTCAAGTTGTTTGAGACAGGGAAAAGTATTAAAATAAAATATTTATTTTTTATTTTAGTAAAATTCCTGAAATCAACAGGTTTTAATTTCCTTGCGATGTTTATTTGGCCAAAATGACCAATTTTCTTTTATTTCTCAAAAGTCTTAAGCCTTGTCCTAGTTTTTTTACCCACTGTTTCCATGTGTTGCCGGTAATTCAAGCTGGTAGTTCAGAGACACCTGTATGTATACATATATAATAATCTACTGTTTGTGCATTTATATAAATTATATACAAGTGTATTATTTATACCTACAGGATATATTACGAAGATAATTTATAGCAACACGAAGATAATGTATATTATTTTAAGCTTATCTTTTATCTATCGAAAACGTTTGGACCCTGTGTACCTTCTATGATTTGAAAAACAACTTTTTTGTATTTATGTATTCAATCAAAGATGAATGTGAGATGTAGGCATTATAAAATTATGTTTTAACGTCTATTATTGACGTTAAATTATTTGTTGGCCTTTGTATTTCTTCCCTTCTACCACACGGATCACTTCAAGACCCAGTTTAACTCCTACCTTTCCTCGCAGGCTCTTAGGGAAATTATTTTCTTCAGGGACTCTATTATTCTATTAATTTCTGACATTTGTTAATATATTTTATTTTTTTGTATTCAGATAGCTGATTACATTTTCTAAAACAAAGTCCGCGTTAGGTACAATCTAAAATATTTGGAACTGGATTATTTTTGTGATTGAAAAAATTAACTTGGCCACCCATAGGTGGGAAGCAAAATAAGTAAACTCTAGACCAACAAAAGGCAAAACGCAATGCACATTTCCCATTTCTCATTGCGACACAATGCGTGGGCCTTATTATAAATGTGCACGTGAACCAAACCAAAATTGTGTTGGGGTTATTTTTCAATGGGTATGCCGTGTCTAGTCTAATACTAGTCTATGATTGAATATAATATATATTAATGTGATAATAAATATACGGAGACTATTGAAAACGGGCTTGCACGCCCTCAGTAGAAAAATTTCCAGATTGCAACATGTGTGACTTTTGGATATTTAATATATTTTTTGTTATTTATTTCCGTTTTTTGAAAAACAATATTATTTAACTGATAAAATTTTATAGACACATAAAATAAATTATTCAAATATTTGCAATAAAATATTATTTACAATAAATCACGTAATTTTAGGTGCAGAAAGCACAAGTTTAGGTCCATTAAGCTGCTGCCACACGCAAAGCTCACATCAAAAGTTAATGTACAGCGCATCATCTTTTCTACCGACACACGACGCTATCAAATATTTCTTCCTATGGTAGGAGAGGGGGTCAGTTGAATTCGAGAGCGGCCGAGGAACATAATTTCATCTGTCAAAGTGACAATTTTACTTACTGACAGCTTGAGCGCGTTTTCGAAATGGATGATACTTGTCGCCTATTGCTGGATCTGTTGGACAGCTCATCCTCAGATGATGATGCCGCCAACTATATAATTATAAATGCTATTTATAAACTTTTTAGATTTTAAACAATCTGCGCGTAAATAGCGCATTTTCACATAACCTGACATAACCTCTCCGTCGAATCAGGAAATTCGCAGTTCGCACGCCGATCGACGAAAGCGACATATAATAAATTATTGTAAAATAAGCTCACGTCGATTTCCAAAAATGTTGAAGGCAAAGGCGGCAAGGACCAACACCAGGGCAGGGAACGAGAAGAGAGCACGAGAGCTGACGAGAGCAAACCAGATTACCCAGGAAAACAATTGAAAACAATCAACAAACGAACAAACTAGAAGCTTCTCTATGTAGGTATCAGGCCGTCCAACTTTATCAAAAAACCGAATGATATTACCATATAAACATACTGAGTTAAAAATATGATTAATTTTGAAAGGGCGAAAATTTGTTTACTTCAAATTCAAATATTGATTATATTTATATTTTAAATATATGTGAAGTATGTTTGCCAAATAAAGTTTTTTTTTATGTTTCTAAATTTACTAGCACACATGACGATATGAGCTAACATAATAAATAAGAAATGCATTATTAGGCTGCTTATGTCATGGCTGTCAAAGGGAACACGGAACTTAGTTGGTAGCTCCGTAATTAAAATGACCCCCTCTCCTTTTTACGGCGGAGAGGGGGACGCATAACTTTTCAAATATCGCGTCGGGAGAGGTTACGTAAAATAAATTCGGTTAGCGAAGTTCAGAACCACACTTATAGCGCGTTATCTTTTTACGTGTGTCGGGTCTGTATGGGATTGTATGGCGAGCGCTATTGTGCTTTATATTATCTGTTGATGTGAGCTTTGCGTGTGGCAGCACCATAACTGAAGCCCATAAATCATGAGGAAGCCGTCCGACAGGCGAATGACGATTGTTTGAAAGGAACTGATGTAAGTACGAATGTTAGAGAAAGCGCGCTAATATTAAAAATGATTGGAATAAAACGACGTAAGCGACTGCTGTGAAAATATTTAATGAAACATGACTTATTTCAAAGAGAGCTAAAATCTCTCAACAATGTCTCGAGAAGCATTTAAAGAAACACTGTGAGTTTAGTCATTCCTGAAATGTGTTAAATAACAGAACAAACCTGTTTTTTTCGTTTTTGAAGCATTTTTCATTTTTTTCTACCGAGGGAATTTCAGGAATTTACTTTTTTAGCTTAACAAATGTACGGATATTATTTTAAAGAATAACATATATTTTTTGAACAACTTAAAAACATAAAGTGTTCAAAGGAAACTTGTTATAGTTCGGTAGAAATTCGGAATGCCATGTCTTAATTGTTTGCTAAAATTTGCTATATTTATAATAATTTGTAAAGCAGTTGTTTGCGTAGGCACTCAAAAGATTTTTCACAACAACGGCGACGTACAAATTATCTAAGCATTATTTTATCTTATCTTAACTTATGTATAAATGTGGATGTTTGTGTGTATTTTTTTATTATTCCACATTATCTCGGAATTGTCAATATAATGTAGTTTTAACAGTAAAAATGTGGTTTAGTCGACTATCACAATGATATTCACTAAATAATTAAAATACCTAAGTGAAAACCTATTATTGGTTAAATAATTAACACTTACTACACCATACCTTGTAATAATTATAACTGTTGGTTTTCCAAATAAAATAAAAATAAAATAAAACAGTTATGAGAAATAAAATATCCGCCTCGGTCTACCTGCCCAGGCATACCTGCACAAGTGCACAGGTAGACCTCTCCGGTGGACCGTAGTGTGTATGGCTAGCATAATACGCCACTGCAGCGAGGAGGAGGGCCGTATACTGCTCGGGTTAAAATCTATTTAATAACATTTATTTATTTCTAATAACATTTATGAGCGATTATTTTTAGACTGCCACCATTTTGTTCCGAACCTCAGAAAAACGGTCATTTTCGGAAGTCGCGTTTTGTTGCTAACTTCAGGTTTCTTTAAATGACATTTGTAATGTCATTGACCCGGTCTGTTTTGAATTGCATCGAAAGTTCCGTATTTGCTTTGCTAAATCGATTAAAAATATTTCTCTGATAGTGCTGAAAATGGGTGTTACTCACAGACATAGGAATTAATAGACGAGAAGATAATGGCGAGGGGTAAAATCAACTGTTGAAGAACGAAGGGGGTAAGGCTGACTGTGATTCGTCAATAAATCAATCTGACAGTAAAAAGGCATCTCGCATTATAATATCACCATTTAGTTCTTAAAAGTAAAATCTGCTTTTGAATGAATAGACATTTTTACATGGGAGCGCAAATTACTCGCCACGTTATGAACTAATTTGCGAAGTCCAAATTCGGCAAAGTAAGGCAGCTTCTATTTTCAGAGTCGTAGTTAGTTTCAGAGTATTTAGTTAAGACACTTTTACAAATGTTTCATAATTTACTTACCCCAGTAAACAACGATGAGCACACTTGAGAATCGCTACATTGTGATGTGATAGTATATGTTTCTAAAACTGATCCATATAATACGGTGTGAATAAGCTTAAAATAAAGTAAAATAATGCTTACTTATGGAATGTAATACGACAATTGGGTTTATTCTCTTTTTCACATCTATTTTTACAAGTTTTCATATCACAAGTCAACATTTTGCAGTGTTATTTCGTAAAATGAACCGATGATGCCTCGACCATAGTTCGCACAAGAATGATGACGTCACGTTTTCAAATTTCACTTGAGGCCATACGCGAGCACAGCCGGCTCCAATGGAACCGGTATGGGGAGTGGAGATAATACGCTTTTAATCACTTAGGGCAGGTCTACTAATATTCATATGTCTATGGTGTTACTGCTTTTTTACATACCTACAGGTATAAATATATATATTTTTACATTAGCTCCACAGGAAAATATTTTTTTCAGAGTCTTTGTTATCTTTGGGGATGCTGTGTGGAGGGGAATTTAAAGAAATGAAGGCGAGAAGGTTCTGGGAAAGAAAAAAATATAAGGGATGGGTAAGAATTTTAGGGTCAGTGTGCCGGGTAGTGATGGACTTATGACTTCATCCATCCTACTGCGGTGCAAGGCGATGGGTCGACGGAGACCGGCTGGAGAGTCGAAAGGGTCTTCCTTGACCGGCCTCTCCCGAACCGGTCCGCCATGCATGGTCCGTCAAGACCTGGGCAAACCTCCCCCCAGAAACTAGGCACCCCTGCTAAGTTACCAAACATCGTTAATTTAGCGAACCACCAAGCGTTACCTATGGCGGAGGTATTGGTTATCCAATCAATTGTTTCCGAGCGGCGCACAATGCATTGTCCCTTGGACAAAAATACAAAAAACGGCATTCGAATTTTTGAATTTTAATTTTGCTATTGTAAAGATGATGAGTCATAACTGCCATGACATTTATCTTAATTACTTTGATGACGTCATTGGCTAGTTATGCGCCCTCAACTTAGGGATTACCGACAGCGATGCGCTAATCACATTATCAGTTGCATTTTAGCACTCGAGTAAGACGCAACGTTTATACAAAAATACCACGTTTTTATTATCAAACCACAATGGAATCTACTGGCACAGGTATGTACAATGTAATTATTTAATTTTTTTCTTTAGTTGTTCTGTATTGTGTCCTCAAAGTTGTCACCTAAATTTCACGCCTGATTAATGCGTTACTCAACTTTGAAGGCATTTTAAAAAATAACACCAAATATCACCTCGTGGTTTTTACGATTTATTAATGGTCAACTAATAAATTTTCATGTCCCAAAAAATTGGCTGCGTCTGTCCGCGAATAAGGATTTTATGATTTTTTTTTCAGACGGAGGTAATTCTATCAAAAATTTCGAACTCGCAGAAGTGTTCTTCGAAAGCGAAAAATCCGATAGACAACTGGCTGTTTTTCAGAAAATATGTTCGCTTATGAATTTTATTGACGTCGATGGTGAAAATCTTTTTTTTTTTTTTTAAATTTGCCGGTAACCCGGGCGTTTATTGACATCAATATTTGTTTACAAATTATGTGCGCTACCCGACTCACTAGACAATATCTGTTCTGAGTCGGGTAGCAGTATCTACCATTACATATATCAATAATAATAAAAGTGAATAAAAATACAAAGTAAATAAATAAAAATACAAAATACAGGAAAAAGAAACCTAATTAAAAAATAAAAGATTACCTAGATAAAATAATCTAAATATAAATTATTACATACATATGTAACAGTAATTGAACTTTTTTTTTTTTTTTGAAATATTTTTTTTTTTTTAGTGTGAATCAAATAATCAAATAATTGAACATATTTTGGTGTGAAAGTTCTTATTTTTTTTTAATATGTCATATAAAAATTAGCATGGAAGGTTTGCAAGTAACTTGTTAATGCAATTTCTTTTTTTGTTCATTAGCCACGTATTAAAGTATTTATATGTACATTTTCTGTTGATTTGAGTTGTGTTTCTTTTAAGAAAATATTGAATATGGAAGGTGCGAGGTAAGATTCATGTTTTTTAGCAAGAGTGGATTTAATTTTTGGCACTTTTAAATGATTGTTAGATTTAGCTCTAGTGTTCTGGGAGTGAGATATGTGTGAAGGTGACGATTTTATGCAATTTGTATGGATAATTTTTTTATGAATAGCTTCCTGATGTCAAGTATTTTATTTTTTATTAAAAGATTTTCAGTGGGATAAAGATATGGTTTTTTGAACATAGTTCTAGTAAGTGCTTTATAACTAACTAACTAACCATCACGCCGTTTCCCCGCAGGGGTAGGCAGAGAGGACGGACCGCCAAACAACTCTGTCTTGGCACACACTCCTTGCCTCATTCACATTCATACATCGTCTCATACATACTCTTCTATTGTTCTGACTCTTGACATGGCCCGACTCAAGTATCTGATTCACTTGGTCGTGCCATGTCTTCCTCGGGCGCCCCCGACTTCTGCTACCATTCACATTTGCATCGTATATTCTCCTTACACTCCTTTCTTTGCTCATTCGCTCTACATGCCCAAACCATCTAAGCGTCCCTTTCTTGATCTTACTCATTACGCTTACATCAGCCTTGCACTCTTTGCGGATATCCACATTCCTCACACGATCATACATGGTTTTACCACACATACGCCTCAGGGATCTCATTTCAACAGCATTCAATCTACTTTCATCCTTTCTTTGCCAGTTCCATGCCTCACTTCCATACATCAGGGTAGGTACCAGCACTCCATTGTGGACTGCTAACTTCGCTTCTTTGGACAATTTTTTGTTAGCGCCAACTGCGTTCAGTCCTCCATTAATGGAGTTACCTGCATTTACTCTTCTTTCAATATCTCTGTCAGCCTTCCCATCACTCGTAAACATGCTTCCTAAATACACAAATTCATCCACCTGCTCCAAGTATTCCTCATTCACAGCTATATTACACACTGTTTTCGTACTTTCTCTTTCAAACACCATTACTTTAGACTTACTTACATTCATCATTAACTCATTCTTCACGCATACTTCGTTCATCCTAGACACGAGAGACTGCAGATCATCCATACTATTAGCAATCAGCACCGCATCATCAGCATACAACAGGCAACATACTTTCAGATTACTCAAATTCGCGCCCAATCCCACATCTTTCAATTCTTGCATACAATTATCCATGTATAGATTGAATAACCACGGTGACATTACGCAGCCTTGTTTAACACCTTTTGTGATATCAAACCACCCCGTAAAACCACCGTTCACCCTAACACATGCAACGCTTCCCTCATATAGAGACGCAATTGCCTGAGTCAGATTCGCATTCACTCCATACTTGGACAACACCTTCCATAGCTTTTTCCTGTCGACTCGGTCGTATGCTTTTTGTAGATCTACAAAGGCACAGAAAAGTTTCTGGTTTTTTGCCAGAAACTTCTCGGTGAGCATACGCAATGAGAAGATCTGGTCCATGCACCCCCTTCCACTCATAAAAGCACCTTGCACATCCCATATTTTATCCTTTGTTTCCTTTCTTACCCTTTCAATCAAAATTCTACCATACAGCTTGCCAACTGAACTTAGCAGGCTAATAGCCCTATGATTCCCACATTCCATACGTGACCCTTTACCTTTGTATAATGGCATGATCACTGCTCTTCTCCAATCTAAAGGCGTGTAACCTTCCTTTAAACATTGGTTAAAAAGATTGCACAACCATGTGAGAATTATACGGCTACCTCCTTTAAAATATTCAGCAGCAATATTGTCGAAACCGACAGCCTTACCATTCTTCATATACTTAATTGATCTTTCTATCTCATCCATGCTAATTTCGGTAACATTCAGTCCATCATCGTCCATATCTGATTCGCCGCTAGAATCACTGTCACTCACTTCGCTTTCAAAGACTTCCTCGAAATACTTCATCCATCTCTCTTTTATTTTTTCCTCATTCGTCAACATTTTTCCATCTTTCGATTTTATTACTTTCATGCTTCCGGTTTCAGGGCCACACCGGGACCTTTTGACTTCCTTCCAAAACAACTTAATGTTTTCTTGGAAATGGTTTGTCATTTTCATTCCTTCTTCCTCTTCCAGGCGTTTCTTTCGTTCTTTCACTCCAACTCTTACTTTTTTCTTACATTCCTTATATACTTCTTTCGCTCGATCCTTCTCTTCGCTGGAAGCACTGCCAGCCGCAATCAGACATAACCATGCTTTCTTCTTCTCTGAGACCAGTGCTTTAATGTCATCATCCCACCATGCATCA
This sequence comes from Hesperophylax consimilis, assembly GCF_061612785.1. Lineage (NCBI taxonomy): Eukaryota > Metazoa > Arthropoda > Insecta > Trichoptera > Limnephilidae > Hesperophylax > Hesperophylax consimilis. The sequence goes on along the minus strand of NC_142861.1, from coordinate 4,304,076 downwards.
CCTTTCTTTCTACCTTGCGTACTTATTCCACACACCTCTCTAGCAGATTCACAAAGACTCACTTTTATGTGGTTCCATGTTTCGTCTATGCTTAGACCATCCATTTTTTTCTCATTCAATCTCATCTCTGCACAATTCACATACTTACTCCTCTCATTATCGTTTTGTTTTTTTCTATTTTGATTCTTGTTGGAGTTAGTACCGTTTTCACTTTAGAGCGCCAACCGCGAAAGAGGTTTACTCTCGACACCACCAGAAAGTGGTCAGTTTCAACCTCTGCCCCTCTGAAAACTCTCGTGTCCTCGGTAACGGCTCTCAACCTAGAGTCAATTACTACAAAATCGATAATTGACCTCTCATTTCCTCTTTCCCACGTATATTGGTGGATACCTTTATGATCGAAAAAAGTATTGGACACAAAAAGGTTCCACTCTAAACATACTTCAAGTATTCTGTTCCCGTTGTCATTCGTTCTTTTATCCCCAAACATACCTAAGGCCGATTCAAATCCGTCACGTCTAATTCCTACCCACCCATTCAAATCGCCTGCCATTATAATCCTTTCATTAATATTTTTCAGTCTCATCACATCATTCACACCAGTCCAAAAATCATCTTTCTCTTCGTCACTCTCAGAATTGACAGGGGCATAACAAACAACAAGAAACACCCTTGTCAAACCGATTTTGAACCTAATCCACATTATTCTCGGACTTACACATTCATACTGCAACATACATTCAATCATTCTGGGAGACAGTAGTGCTGCAACACCCTGACACGCCCTCTCTGTATCTGGTCTCCCAGACCAAATGACGAGCCTATCATTATGCTGCATTGTACCGCTCCCTTTTTTCATACTCTCTGTTACACAAAGTATGTCCAAACATTTGCTAACCATCGTGTCACACAATTCATTCATCTTTCTTTCCATACCTCCTCTAATATTCCACGTACCAATTCGACATTGTTCGAGTTCCTTCCTCCTCTTTGCGCCACCGAAGGGTTGGCGATGTGATGGATAGCGAGCCTCATCGACACCTGTGTCGGCCATTCCCTTCTACAAACTGCTTATCTAGTCTAACATAATGATACTTAGGTATAAATCACTAACATACAAATTAGTATAATATTTAACTTAATCCTAACGCCATCAAAACTATTCCAGATGTCCAAATGAAAAAAACTTAATTCTAAAACAAAAAGTATTATAATCACTATAACAATACACTAATCACTGCATAATTGTTTGTACTAGTTCATATTGGCAGAAGACAAAAGACGCGGCTTCATTTCGATTTCGTCCTTCCTAGGGCGTAGGGGCACGGGGCGGTGCAGCGGGGGTGTAGAAATTGCCAGATGATTGTTTTTTTTATGGGTCATCTTGTAGGGGCGATGGTCGTGAGCGAATCAGTGACCGACCCACGGACAGGTCGTATAGCCGACAGACGTCTATAACGGAGCCGGTAAAGGTAACGGCAAGCATGGTGGCGGCAGCGGGGGTGGAAATATCGGTATGTGACGGTCGATGAGGTCTCCACATCTGGTAGAAATTATCAAATGCCAAACTCGGGCTCACTGACACTGCATTTTTTTGCGGCACCGGGGTTGACGTATCGGTACGGGGTGACGAGAGACACGGGTAGGTTGCTGCGACCGCCGATGAGATATCCACATCTGGTAAAAATTCCGGACTCGGGCTCACAAACACTGAATTACACTATCCCTTGGGATAAACAATCTTGCTAATTATTCTTAAACTCGTAATTCTTCCACACCTGTCACCGTAAAATTATTATATCTGCACTAACGTAACTGACAGACAATAAGGCACATTTACGTGTATTTTTAACGGCGGAATATATTAAATATCCCTATAAATTAGGGAAGGATAGTGAGACCGACGAAGAACACGTCAGGCTGTCCCGAGAGCCCGACCTATCTAATCATGTGCTTTATGAGCTGTATTAAGTAGCTTGATGTATGTGTCTGCGGCACCACCCCATGCCGATATACCATAAATTAAAATACTTTGACAAAGGGAAAAGTAGACATTTTTTAGTAGTTTAAGTGACATAATGTTTCTAATCGTTTTAAAAATGTATATTTGTTTCCGGATTCTCATTGCAAGTGAAATTATGTGAAGTTACCATTTTAGTTTGCAATCCACTGTTAAACCAAGATACTTAATACTATCCGAATGTTCAATTTTTTCGCAGTCGCAGTTTTTGGTTTGTGATGTAGTACATGGATACAGGTGTAAAAGCGGGACGGTTTTTGGTTGCCCAATATTTGTTTTACTGAATGTTAGAAATTTGGTTTTCGAGGTGTTTAGGGTAAGAAGATTTTTGTCGAGCCATTTTTTATCTCCCTCATACCAAATTTGGCGCTCTTAAATGCCTTTTCCCAAGATTGCTCTTTAAAAAGAAGTACGGTATCATCTGCGTAGCTGATCACATTATAACAGAGTGTTGGAATTTTAATATCAGTGAGACCATTAATATAGATAAGAAAAAGAATAGGGCCTAAGACACTACCCTGAGGCACTCCGTACTTTATTTCTGCTGTGTCACTCAAGCATTTATTAAGTTCAACTATTTGTTTCCTATTTTTTGTATAACTGATGAACCATTTGAGCGGTTTTCCATTGAAGCCAATATTTTTAAGTTTTTCGTATAGCATATCATGAGAGATGGTGTCAAAGGCTTTAGCCAGATCTAGAAAAACTCCAATTACTTTAGATCCCTTATCTACATGTTTTACAATGAAGTTGGTTAATTCAGAAATTGCCTGTTCTGTGCCCATTTTTGCCCGAAAACCGAATTGATGACTTGATAGTAAGTTGTGTTTATCGAGGTAGGATAGCAGTCTTTTTTTCCATTGCTTTTTCTAGGAGTTTTGATAGAGAGTTAAGTAGTGAAATAGGTCTGTAGTTGGAGATTAACGTTTTTTCTCCAGATTTGTGGATCGGGGTGATACTGGCAATTTTAAGTTTGTCAGGTACAACACATTGGAAGAAACTTTGATTAAATATATGTAGGAGAGGTATACCGATATATTCTCGTAGATTAATCAGGATTTGGTTAGATATGTTGTCCGGGCCAGGTGCACAATGAGTTATGAGAGAAAGAATGAGTTCGTTAATTTCTTTTTTATTTAATTTATAAATGTTAAAGGAATGATTTGGTCGCAAGGAGGAACTTTCTTTGACAAGTAGCTCTTCTGTCGTGTGGTTCTTTGTAAGTATTTTTTCCGCTAAATCAAAGCCAACGTTGGAAAAATGATAATTAATGTGATTTGCAATTTTTTTGGGTTCGTTTTGTGTTAAAACAGATTTCCCCATCGACTAACAATTTATTAATAGAAGTACTGTTCTTAGGTTTTGAATAAGCGGCATCTTTGATAACTCTCCATATCTTTTTTGTGTCTCCTCCGGCATTATCTATTTCTTTCATGTAGAACTCATGTTTCGCCTGCTTTACTATTACATAGGTTTCTGTATAATAAATAATTGTGTTTTAGTTTACTGTCCATTGGGTTTTTGTTTACTCTTGCACGCATTATATTCCGTTTGTGTATACTTTTTACTAGCCCTGCTGTAATCCATGGTTTAATTTGAAGTGTTTTGTGAGTAGTGTTTTTACGTGTTTTTATTATAGTGTGTTTAGTGGTAAACGTATTCAGGGTTAATAGAAATTCATTTAGCGCTTTATTTGGATCCGTTTCTTTTAGAGTTGTAATCCAAGATTCGTGACTTATATCAGAGCTAAGTGCTTTGAAATCTATGATATGCTGTGACGTATTTGTATATATTTTACGTTTTATTTCATTTTTCAATCGCATACCAAGTGTGGTGGTGAAATGGTCAGTAACGGTGGAATGAATAGTGGATGAGATGGTTTTATTTTTTGTTTTAACAAAAATATGATCAATACAGGATTTTGACTCTAGTGAGGTTCTTGTCGAAGAATTTATAGTTGACTGAAGGTCATAGTGAGCTAGTAGACTTAAAAAATTCGTTTGTTTTGGGTTTACAGTTAAGAAGGTTTATATTTATGTCTCCTGCTAAGATGAGTTGTTGAGTATTTTTTTTTGTTTTCCATGAGTTGTTGTAAAGAGTTTAGGAAAGGTGATATATTTTTGTAGCATAGGGGCCTATAAATAGCAAAAATAGATAAATCTGATCCTAGAGATATTTTGACGCAATTTGCTTCTGTTAATTTTATTTCCGATAGAGAAGAGTTCAGCGAGTCCTTAATAAAGATAACGATCCCATCATTTTGGTTCAGTTTAGTAGTTGTGTGGAAAGTCGTATATCCTAATATGTTAATGTCAGTGAAAGTTTCGTCTATCCAACATTCGCTTAAAATGATAATATCGAAATGAGTGTTAAGGTCTTGTAAAAATACTGCAAAATTGTCAAAGTTTTTTTGAATGCTTCTAATATTTTGAGAAATTTTGTTCAGGGAGTTATTTTCGGCGACGGTTGCTTTAAAATCTGTAGTATTGGTGAAAGTGTGTTCTACATTACATGATATTTCAAAATCAATATTCAGTATTGAAGCCATTTTAGAGGATGAATATTGCGTTCTATTATCTCTGTCGCAATTTTAGATGGAGTAGCCATATAATGCAAGTATACCCACAATGATAAGATTTGGAAATGTACAGATGTGTGTGTGGTGTTTGAGTAAAATATTATGTGTATGCTTGTATTGGTGAGTCATAGTGTGAGAAGAATATTTTCAGATGTAATGTGTATAGCTCGCGATTCTGATGTTTGGCGTACGTAGACCCTTCCCGCTTTAACCCATACGTAAGCTAGCTTTTTTTCCGTAGCCGTCTTCTTCGCCAGGTAAAGTAAGCGTTTATTTGTCGACGTTATGTGTTCCGATATATAAACTGGAGTGCGCGGTCCGGAGAGGCCTAAGGAGCTCGTGTTGAGTTTGTCTTCGTTCGTGGTAGCGTTCAAATTGTATTTTTTTACACAATTTAAGAATTCATCTCTTAAGTGAATGTCTTTGAACCGCACAATTATTGGCCGGGTTTTTGTTGGAGCTTGCCTACCAGGAGCTCTAAAGGTTGTTTCGATGTCATTTTTAGTGGTGGTTGTGCGTATTTCTTGATTTAGGTTGAAAATAATGTTTTGTAACTTTTCACCTTCAGCCTCAGGTATTCCTCTTATTTCGGCAGCGAAATTTTTTTGTTGGCGTTCTTGATCGTCTAGTTTAAACTCGAGCATTGTAACTTTTGCTTCAAGTTCCATGTTTTTCTTTTGGACTGAATCTATTGTTTTCATTTTGAGGATTGTCTTTTTCAATTCATCCTCAAATCCCTCCATTTTTGAGTTGAAAAAGGTCAATGAATTCTTGAATTCTTTGAATTCATCATATAATACTGCCACTTTTGTTTGGATGCCCTTGAAATCTTGGAGTTCCATCTTGATTTGTCGGAGCTCCTCCATTAGAAGAGTTTCCCCTGGACTTAGTCCTGGTTTGCTGACGTTGGCAGGAGGCGGTGCGATCTCTTTACTCGATGTGGAAGTTGATCGCGCCGTTCGACGAGGTTCCGTCTTGCATCCACTGCATTTGGTGTTGGCGCGTTTTTCTTGGGAGAGCTTCCGGTACTGACCCTCTGTTATGCCGCCGCAGGCAAAGTGAAGACTCTCTTCACAGGAAGAGCACCAAAACATCGACTCCTTTGTAATTATAGGTTCTGGACACTTGCTGCAGGTGAAATTCTCCATATTTATTTTTGTCGGTTCTGAAGTTCTCCATATTTAATCGGGACAAGATAAGGACTTTCAGCAGAATTTTTTGTTTAAAATTCAACAATTTGCTGAATGACGTTTCACGCAATCGAGAAAAATTTCGTGCACGCAATGAGACGTGGCTAAACCAACAAATACAGTTACCATTGGGTTTAAAAGGTCTACAAGATATAACCAATCAGCCTGGACCAAGTCGTACCCGCGGAAGACCCCTCAAGCCATTCGAGGAAGCTTCGCTTAAGACCAAAAAAAGGCGCTTATCGGAGCTCGTGTCTGGAAGAAAATCAGATGAGCTGCAGTTTGCTGCGGATGTGGCTAGGGGTACACCAGAAAAGGATGGGACGTCTTCACTAACTCCTCATCAAGCACTAGCCCTGTATCTCGATCTAGATCTATCAGAAAGTAAATACAAAGTGTTAAGAGCTGCAGTAAATGCTGTGCACCCAAACTGCTTTCCTTTCTTTACCAGTCTTTACCAGCTTAACAAAACGAAGAATGTTCTCCTGCCATCGTTAATCACAGTCACTGAAACTTCAGCCGAAGTTAATTTACAAGAACTTCTGCAACTAACTGCACGGAGTATTATCAATTTGGCTACATTGGAGGAGGGTAGCGATAACATAAAACTTATATGTAAATGGGGTTTCGATGGCAGTTCTGGTCACAGCCAGTATAAACAAATATTCACGGATGCTTCAAGCACTGATGAATATTTGTTTCTGATAGCATTGGTGCCATTAAAATTGATTGATCTAGATTCTGGACGAGACGTTTGGGTAAATCCAAGACCATCATCGACACTCTACTGCAGACCAGTAAAGTTTATTTTCCAAAAAGAAAACGCTGAGCTTGTGCGCAATGAGGAGGAGGAGATGAATGAGAAAATCAGTAATCTGCAAGCTTGTGACCTAGCTACCGAGAGTGGTCAAAGATGTCGTGTTAACTGCGAGATGTTGTTCACTATGATGGATGTTAGTGTGAGCAACATATTATCCGGTACAAACTCCACGTCTAAGTGCCTAATCTGTGGAGCAACTCCAAAGGAGATGAATACGGAAAACATGTTGAATCATCCACCTAATACTGAGAACTTTCGATTCGGTTTGTCCACCCTACATTGTTGGATTCGATTTTTTTGAGTGTATTTTGCACATAGCCTACCGACTACGCGTCAAATCCTGGCAAGTTAGGGGGGAGGAGCAAAAGAAAATTGTCGATAACAATAAACAAAAAATTCAAGCCGACTTCAAATCAAAAATGGGTTTGTTAGTAGACAAACCGAAGCCAGGATATGGCTCTACAAACGATGGCAACACAGCAAGGCGTTTCTTCTTCAACCTCGACCTCAGCGCAGAAATTACGGGTATTGAAAAGGAGCTAATTGTGAAATTTTCTACAATTCTCAGAGTGCTCGCAAGCGGCTACCACATCAATCTCGATAGTTTTAAATTATTGTTAAACGAGACGCGACAAATGCACATCAGTCTTTATGGCTGGTATTATATGCCTAGCAGTGTTCACAAGGTACTACTTCACGGGTGTGAAATAATCGACGCATTTTCCTTGCCAATAGGACATTTATCCGAAGATGCGCTAGAGGCGAGACACAAGGAGGTTAGAAAAAATCGACTATCTCATACCCGTAAATGCTCGAGAGAGAGCTCCAACACAGACCTGATCAGAATATTGCTGTTGACTTCTGAACCTCTCTTATCATCCAAAAGGAATATAACTACAAATAAAGGCGTGAAAATGGATGGAGAGGTTCAGAAGTATATTAAACAAGTAGACGAACCTTCCGCCACATTCAGTCTAAACATACATCTAGATTTAGAATTTAGTAGCGACCAAGAATCTTCGGATTCAGATTAGTTTAAGATCCCATACATGAACTTATATCACAATTACCAATTATGTAATTTTTTTTCTACTTTCTCTCTGCAATGTACTTACTACAACATAATATAATACATGTAACTATCGTATTATTAATTACTCAATAACTACAATAATGTACTGTTCACTCCTCTGCTAACCACAAGCTAATGCTTCCTTGGAAGAGTAGTATAAAAATATTTTAACATAGAAAACCAATCTTAATCGTATTTTATTTGTAATAACTTTATTTCTTTATGTAAAAAATTATAAATAAATAAATATATCAAAGTTTACAAAAATACTAATATTAATATTTATGAATTGTGTTAAATTGTGTATAAATGTGTATATTTTTAATATGCGCGAACTAACTATGATGCTAATGACTCAGATTTAGAAAACGGCATTTTTTTTTTATTCTACGCGTAACCGGTTTTATGATTTTTGTCCTCTCCCCCATACACTTCAATGCACTGTGCGGCGGTACTACCAAAATGAAAGAAAAGTTGCGAAGACGATGCGCACGCAACGGCTGACAGTGACGGCGAATGTCTCCTGAGTTCTACTATAAATGTATGAGTTGACCGGGGCGATAGCGACGTTGTCACTTATTTAATTTAAATCGATAAATTTGAGCCTGCGCTTGAGAGTGAATTAAAAAAACAAACAGAAAATCTGTTAATTAATGTTCATCAGACACTGAAAAATACAATGAGTGCCTTTATACGAAAATGTGAACAGGTCCCATCAGAACTTGAGTTCATTTCAGAGAACGAATTATGATGATTTCTGATCATTTGCATAAATTCATTATAGTCTCAACCCTAGTCATGATCTACTAACAAAAAATATAGCACGTCGTTTAATGTTTCAAAGCTAAAACGAAACGAATAAACAGTGCATGGCAATGGAGAGAATATGTGTACGCAAATGAAATCTATATATAACGGCGCGCGCTCTTCTTGATTTTAGTTCCAAGGTAACAACGAAACGCACAAGAAAAGGATAGCAATTCAAAGAATATGTGTGTGCGGATGAAATAGCTGTATCAACAGCCCGCCCTTCTTTTACGCTTGCATGGCGACAGTGAGCAGCGTAGTAGAATACGACGTACTGTCACTAGCTTGTCTTTCATATACATACTTGTGTGTTTCTGCGTTCTCTATCTCACTTTATTTTATTTCGATATGTACCTTTTATTATATTTATTTATCTTATACTTGATTTGTGTGCGTATTTCCCAATGGAAAGAAACTAAGGATTTGTTTTTTTGCTCGCGAATAAGGTAGGCAACACATTACGCTATACGCATAATTGGCTTGGCCTATTTCACATATCGCTCGCCATACACTACAAATGGCAAGCGATGTGATGAAATGGGCCAAGCCACAAAAATTTAGCGCGCTTATAGCGTGGTCTGTCACAGGCTTAATTTTTTATCAAAAGCGCAGGAAGGCGTATTTACACAAAAAAATACACAGCTGTCACGGAACGCCTGGCAGATGTGAAAATGAAATAAAACAATTATTTATATTTTTCATACTAAAACAATTATTTTATTATTATTAAAAAAATATTCACAAAGAAATTTGTCAAAAATTAAAAATTCATCATAATTAAAAATAGAATAAAGGCAAAAATAGCGCACAGAGTTTTGGTGGCCGGGCGAAAAGAACCGCTGAGTCACGAGGCTGGTCGTTCCATGCAAGAGCGTTGTGCCATCTTGACCTAGTTCAGTGAGACGACGCACGCGCGTTGTATCAGTAACCTTCTTCTATTCTATTCTAAGTCGCATTATAATATTTTCCGTGTCTTATTCTATCTGATATTCTTTGTACATTATTACGTAGGATTTTCATATCAATAATAATTGGCATCATTAAAATGAATGACTTAATTACAAATAAAAATGTCGCAAAGGGCCCGCCTAGCCAATGATGAATAAATTTCGCATTGAGTCCACAACTAAACTTGTTTACGCCACGGCTCGATCAGAGTACATTGGCACCTAGTATTCCCCACAGCGACCACAATATTATTGTAAATGCGATATTTATGTCCATTATTGATTATCTCGTTTTATGTTTATCACTATGCCAACACGAATAAATTCTTCGTAACTTGCTCACACCACAATAGACCAGCGACCACAATATTATTGTAAATGCGATATTTATGTCCATTATTGATTATCTCGTTTTATGTTTATCACTATGCCAACACGAATAAATTCTTCGTAACTTGCTCACACCACAATAGACCAGCGACCACAATATTATTGTAAATGCGATGTTTAGGTCAATGATTATCTACTATCTCGTTTTATGTTTATGCGATCACGAATAAATTATTCGTAACTTGTATCAGCTCAGATAGCTCGTATAGCTCTAAGCTTACAATAGATTATTTTCACTGCTTTTGTTTTACGATAAAAATTACGATAATGGTTGTATTTTTGTGCTGACGAATATATTTTCTATGACGATTTAAAATATGTTACTTTCGATTTGCCGCCAAATATTCGTGAGTACAGGCGGCGTCGACGTCACGCCGGGCAACGTTGGCGCAAGTTGGAGTCAGTGGCATTTTCTATGACATAATGACACTGTAGCCAGTTGGAACCGTTTCGTAATGTGCGGTTTTAGATCGTTTTTAAAATCAATACTTACTCATGAAAATATTAAAATTACACATTTTTAAAACAATGGAAGACCCCAAGGCAAGAAGTTGTTAACTTACATTGAAGGCATTCTGAGATATTTAGACTTTTGCGTTTTGCCTTATAATTTTTTATTTGAATGTCATATACAATGTACTGATCCTTCATGGTGTAGTAAACAAACCAAATTTACATTACATCTAGTAATATTAAGTAGTTTTGCAGTCTAAAAGTTAAAATAAACATGTTTTCTACAAAAAAATGTAGTTAACATGTTCATGCCATCTTCAGGGATAGGTGAGGAAGATACAGAATTGAAAGGCAAGAACATGTTAAATTCTTGTTGTTTTATTTAATCAAACAAATTAAACATTTTTTTTATATAAAGTAACTAAATAATAATTATTATTGAAAAGAAAAGGTAGCAGAGCATGTGTCAATTTTTTTTTGAGACTTAAGTCTATCAATCCACGAAAAACCTCATCCAGGTATGGTAACAATTTTTGGATATCATTCCATTTGGCCGCATCGATTTCTTTGTTATCTCTCACTTTTGATGACAGCATTGGCGGGGAAGATAATGTTTCACACCTTTTTTTAAGATCCACTTCTTTCAAGGCTCTTCTTCGGAGAGTGATTCGCGATATTTATAAATCCCGAATTCCTCCACTCTTATCCAGCGAATTCCTTTTTGAAAGTTAACCTTTTTTCCGATAGTGTTTTTTGTATTGTGTATAAAGTTCAATTGCTGCCCTAATTCTTTAATATTAACAAACTTATCAGCCATCATTGTCACGATGGGTATATTTTTTGTGTTAGCCGACATCATTATTAGCCGGCATCTGAATGTGATGAAACAAGTTTCATCACATTCAGATGCCTTTTTCTTATCATGTTTTTGCATTTCAAATGCAGCTTTGTACATATTTACATGAATTTGGTCAGATTTTTTGCTAACGCAAGTCCCACAAGTGTCTGTCTTAGGCACACCAAACGACAAGTTGAAATCCTCTGTAAAGATTCTAGTGTAACGATTCAACGAAAGAGGGGCATACTCTTTTTCTCCACAAAACATATTATAGAGCTCATACAGTTTTGGGATTGACAAATCGGATGCGAGGTGCAATTTACTCAATACTTTAATTCAAACTCACCAGTTTGATTTAAAGTATTGAGTATCTCATCTTGTTGTACGTATTCCAAAATTATATCTCCTGTACCAGTGGTAGTAGCGATATACTCTAGACTACTCTGATTATCTTCTGAAAATACAAAGTACAATAAAATAATCATTTTTAGTTCAATGTTCAAAAGAATTTAGTGTCACAATAAAGTATGTTTAAGTTTACCTACCATTAACATGACATCATATTGAGATATTCCTAATAATATCCCAAACTCAACACCAGTCAAAGAGTCTTGAACACTTTCTGAAACGAAATATTGTAAAGCATTAATGAAGGAATTTAAAACATAAGAAAACACAAAAGAATATTCAGAGTCACAGAGTAAAACATTTTTTTTGCATTTACCATCCATTAAAATTACATTATTTTGGGGTATTTCTAAATGCTTCTCAGGTTGTACTAAATTAGTGGACTCTTGAACACTTCCTGAAACAAATTAATAAGCATTACAATAAAAAAATTGTTGACTTTTAGACAGAAAAACACCAAAACAAAAATGATTCACCCATTTTAAAACTACTTTAAGGATAAATTAAGATGAACAATAATGTTTTATACAGCTTACCTGATTCCCTGATCATCTTTTGACACATCTTCACCATTTTTTCACCTCTGGAACTCATTTTCGATGATTTTTAAATAAAAAAACACCCACTGCAAAACTTTTTAAAATCACCAAAGTAAACGTTAAAGTGAGTGAATAACATGTTAACCATAGAAATCTAAACCAATGTAGATGGGAAGAAGTTGTTAATTACAGAATTACGGCAAGAACTTGCTAACTTAGTAGTTAACAAGTTCTTGCCCTGATTTTATCAACTTAATATCACAGAAACACGTAGTTAACATGTTCATCACATTGATTTAAGCATGTTCTTGACGTTTTTAAGCTCTGGCATGGTGTTCATTGGAAAGAGCGTATGCGAATTAGTTTAGAGAGCATTCTAACTCATTTTTTACGAAAATGTAAGTTAACAACTTCTTGCCTTGGGGTCTTCTTTATGATCAGAATCCGAAAAATAAACTTTAAATCTTCCACACATTTTTAACGGTACTTATAGTTTGTGAAAATACCCAATAGTAGCGCCTCTATTTGGGTACTAATATCTCATCGAAACTTGTTCCGCTGGCGATTATCGATGTAAACTGCGCGTAGACCGGATTTTATAGTTTCCGGTCGGTCGGCGATAAAGTCTTTGCACCCCTGCTATATTGCGTCCTCTTAGCAACCGCTGTTTCTGCATTTGTTCGGCAAATGACGGAAACTGCCAAACCTCATCCCCGCGTAAATATTTATGCTAAAGTGGAACCCTAATCCCTGAGAATTACATTAAAAACTACTCGACATTTGTCACATGTGAACGCGTCGCTTCTACGATTCAGCTCGGCTGTGGAACGAACTGCCGGCCTCTGTGTTTCCTCCCTCCTATAACATGGGACTATTCAAGACCCATGTTCACTCCTTCCTCTCCACAAAAAGACCCTCCACACAGCATCCCCAAAGATGACACAGGCCCTGAGGGAAATTATTTTCTTCAGGGCCTCCTGTGTGGAGTTAATATAAAAAAAATATATTAAAAAAACTCGACGAATTATTATATTATTATTTTTTTAATTATTTAATTAAAACAAAACAAATTCACTAAATAAATTTAGTTGCGCAAGCCGGGACTCAAACCCGATAGTCGTGAGCCTTACCCCTCAATCACGGAGGCCGTCTTATTTCAACTTGTAGAAATAATGCGTAAGTCTTTCTCCAGCGTCCCTGACTTCTTTTACAGTTCAAATCACTCTCAAAACACTCGCGAGACTAATAAGAAGAAAACTAAATCAGTCGAGTATTTTTTGAGTCTATATTGGTCGGATCTGGTGGCACGAGAGCACAAAAACCACATCGAACCACAATCAACGCCGTCCCAATATGAAATGCGAACTCCTTTGTGTTTGTCGAAAGACCGACAGGAAAGCTATTCGCCGAAACCGGTTAAGACAGTGTTTCCCAGCCTTCTTTATACCATGCTCCACCGTAGTCTTTTCAAAAGTCAGATGCCCCACCGGCATCTTTTTTAATTAAACAGCAGGTAAATTTTCAAATCATATTGTAATATGTTTGTAAACACATGAACCCCTAATGAAATCAAATAAAACCTATTCTAATATATATATATTATAACTGAAATTATTACAAAACACAAATTGAAAATGTAATTAAGTAGAATAAAATAAAATTAAAACAATAATAAAACACAAGTTACAATTTAAATTTAGTATTAACACACACATATATTGACGCCTAATTCATTATTAAATTCAGTTACGCTTGCTACAAAGAAATTTTATGTCCGGATCTAACTTATTTAATTTCAGTCTTAGGTCCCGTCTATTAGTTATATCCAATCGATTTCTTTTTAATGAGTAAATCGCTCATGGTGCTAAAAATTTTTTGTATGACCGATGAATATTCCCCTTTATATGTGGAATGCCTACGTGTCTCATCTCTGAAGTGTGGTGCCCCACCTCTGAGTCGTTATGCCCCACCGGTGGGGCGTATGCCCCACCGTGGGAAACACTGGGTTAAGAGGAATATGAAAGCCAAAAGTATTTTTATTCTTACCCCTTCCATAATAATAATCACGCACTCAGATTGGTTGTCTTGTCTGCGCGAGGCAAGGAATTTTAAATAATAGAGTTTCCGTGCACTACGAACCTGCAATAGGTAGGAAGCGCCCGGAAAGATGTTCTTCCGTTGATGCTTCCGCACGCTTGCTAAAACCCTTTTCAACTGGTGGACGCATACTACCGGAGTTTTTTTGACAACAGCAGTCTTGAAAGCACTGGGTTTCAACAGCCAATAATTCTCCAACTTTAGTCTGTGTCTTCGGAGATTTGTAAATTCAATACCGTGCAACTCCAATACCTTATTTACATAATATCATCAAACATTTTTTTTGTATTTAATGAGAAAATGTTCGTCCGTCTTTTGAAGGGTTCAGTCGGTTCTTATTTTTTTTCACCAGAGTTATAAAGTTAAAATATCTGGGAGACAATGGAAGAAAAACGTTTTTACTACTGTGTCAAAAATGGCATCACCTTCAACATAATCATAAATCACAATCATGAATCTGTCACTGTCAATAAGGAAGTTGAGTCCATTTTTTTTTCTTTTTTTTATCAATGTTCGCATTCAAACTTAAATACCGGTATTTTTTTATTTTAAAGTTTCTTTTCATAATTAAATTAATTCTCAAAGTTTAAATTTTATTAAGCCCGCCAAAACGAGCGGAATCCGAGCGGTAAGAGGCGGGGTGTGGGTGTGACGTCATTCAAACTGTGTGAACCACATCGCTTAAACATTTTGTATGGAAAAAAATTAAATTCTTTAATAAGGAATTCCAGTAATTTTTTTACCAATGTTAACCGTCTATTAGAATTGATGTTATTAAAAAAAAGAAAATTGATTAAGATTTCATAGATAAATTAATATTTTAAGTTAGAATATTTGCTTCTCCCGCCCGGCACGGTATTGCCATCGCTATTTGTTGACGTGCCCCGCGCCAATTCAGGACTGCCGCGCAGAAAAGTAAAGACCAAAAGTAAAATAACGGTTTACAGCCCAGTTCACTGTGAGACTTCTGCGCGGCGGCCTGAAGTGGCGCTATTGACAAAGGGGTTTCTCCGGGAATGTAGCTGGTTTTCAGCAGTGCCTTATTATATGGTAAACAAAAGATGAAATATTTAAAAGCCATCACCACATTATAATATATATTATAATGAGTAGAGAATAATTATCAGGTCATGCGAAATCAATAAATATACCTGCACAAAACTAGTGAGGTTATGGCGAAATGTCAGATGGGTAGAATACGCAATGATTATTATACTGTAAAAATGTATTATATTTATCGTAACGTACAAATGAACACAATTAATAATTTGATATACTTACTTGGAAGCTTTAACTCCACGAATTTCAGCACTAATGTAATCAGTATTATCTCTTAGATATAAAATCAACATGTGAGAATCAACTATTGGAAGGTTGTCAGACTGGGCTTGAATATATCCGATTTCTGACATGGTATGTAGTTTTTTATACAGATTTTGTATTACATGAACTTTGTTAAATAAACTATAAATACACCAAACCATCCACTACTAAACTTAAAAAGCATTTTACGAGATAGGAAGCAAAACCGTTTGTACTGAAGACCGGCTGTGGTTTGACCCAAATAAACGATTGGCCTATACACCTCTCTCATCTAAACCGACCATCTCTCATGTAATAGAAAGAGATGCACCATAGACATTGCGGTGACCCGTTCTACGTACAAGCCACGATACATGTGACGTCAGAATTCTTTCGACCAATCGTGGAGCGTATTCAGTTTATTGCTATTTAATGCTTTTTCAAGAACGTTTAACTAATTCTAAGAATAATAATATAGAAATATATTTATATATTTAGAATCGATATTTTTTGATCTACATGAACATATTTTTTATAAGTCAAAATATTTTTCACTCAACTTCCTTATTGCGAGCTTTGTCACGTGCTTTGTCGCAACATAATCGATGTTTTTGTCTACCCGTTCGTCATACGTCATACTGTTTACCGTCAACACTCACACTGTTTCTATTCATGAATTAAAAAGTATGTCACAATATCAAGTTAATACACATAGATATTATTTATTCTATGAGTTAACTGTATGTAAAGTTCTCGTGTATTATTTCCTCAAAACAAAATGTCAAAGCATCAAACATACCCGCGAAATTCACAATACCCGACAGTAATACACATTCATATCAGTAATAAATAGATATTGAAGTCTTTTTACTAATATTGTAAATATTAAACTGTATAAACATGCAACATTTTCACGTAATATATTTACGCGAAACAGTGGTAGGTGGCAGACGCCAAATAATGTCCGCCATCTTAAAATGTACGAAAATCGGTAATAGCAACACACGTCTCTCACGGTAGGTATAGGTCTCGCAAGTTAAGTTGGCTTCATCACAGTACTCACACAGATGCAAAACTTACATACAGCGTGTTTCGATTTAAGATTGAAAAAAAAAACAATTGATGATTATTTCACAATTGAGAACTCTAAGGACGGGTTGTTTCGGAGAATTTGAACAATTCATCAAATTTCAACGTTCATTTTTAAGTTCTGTGAAAGATTTTTTCAAGTTCTGTTTTTATTTCAGTTTTGTCAAGCAACTAGCCTACAATGATATAAAAGCAGAACTTGAATAAGTCTTTCACAGAACCCGAAAATGAACGTTGAAATTTGATGAATTGTTCAAATTCTCTGAAACAACCCGTCCTAAGCCAAAGCGTGTTGAAGTCGGTCACATAAAACTTATTTTGTTTTACGACATCGTTATTGAAATACATATTGAAGTTTATCATTTTTTTTTTCTAAACTAATGTGATAATTTTCAGGATTAAATTCAAATGGGTAGGTATTCTTAAAAAAGACAATGGTATTGCTAACAATTCTTAGTCATTTATGTAAGAATGCTGTACATAACAAACTTCCATCGATAATGACCCTAATTCACGGAAATTACGGCAATTGGAATTTATACCTAATTGTTTTTCGGGGAATAATTATTATTATGACCAGAAATATTTATTTTACAAAGCATGTTTAATGTTAATTTGATATATTTCCTAGAAGTATAATTAACCCACATTTCCAAAATTTTATCGTTTCCTAGAATTTTCAAGCTCGTTTTGGAGAACATTAATTTGTTAGTTGTTTCTTTATTTATATTGTTTTGCGCCCAGAGGGCTTTTACATAAATAATAAAGGCAGTACATATTAACATGATAAAATACTTTAACATGAGAAAAAAATAGTATAAATAAAGTTATGATGGAGATAAAAAGTATATAAATGAAATGAAAATATAAGCAACAAAATTTTTAAGAACACTCCAGTTACGATACGTCGAATACTAGTCTGCGATACTCCAGTTGCCTTAGACGTCAAATCATATAAGTCAGTCATGCTTAAAAATTGACCACCGTTTTTTATATTATGCATAAAATAATTAAACACGCGGAATAAAATTTCACGACTTTGTCCATTCAGTGATTTGCCACGTCCCGTTTTGTAACAGGACTCCATGATGTCGTAATAAATATTCACTTGCACACTTTAAAAACACTCTGTAAATCTACTAATTCGAATTAAAAATGATGAAAACTATTTATTATTTCAAATTCAAAAATTGGTAATTATTTCACTTGCGATATGTAGGTGCACGTATGTTTAAATCAAATTACGAACTGAATGAATAGGACACCCCGTAAGTATACCCCGTAACGGTATTGTTAAAACTTGCCTCTCTTCTAACTAGTTACAATAAGTGAGCGTAAGCAAGACAGAGAGCCTTATCGCGTTAGTGGGCGGCGCTTGACGTTCACACAGATAGACCAATACATCAATTCTAAGCATTTTTATTGCTTCCTTCTTTCGTTGCGTTACCTATACAAACTACCAAACTGGATGGAAAAGGTATCATGTAAAACGGCCATCAGATTGGCTTTAGGCATAAACAGTTTTGATAAAATATGCTCGTTCTGGTCAAGAGTTGACAATTAAATTATGCAAATCTATTAAAAGGATAAAGTAAAAATAAGCCTAAGCCTAAAAAAATATTATTGATGTCAATATGAAGCTACCTAGCTAACTACATATTGTTACTTGTGATTCCTCGCTGTTTAAATTTTATTGTTGTTTTTTACTGAAATGTTCGAAACATCCGTTGTTCGCTCAAATCATAAAGTATAAGTTGTTCATTTCTGCTCAACAAAAACCACATCGATGACGGTAAATGCAGATATCTCATAGACATATGAATATTAGTAGACCTGCCCTAAGTGATTAAAAGCGTATTATCCCCACTCCCCATACCGGTTCCATTGGAGCCGGCTGTGCTCGCGTATGGCCTCAAGTGAAATTTGAAAACGTGACGTCATCATTCTTGTGCGAACTATGGTCGAGGCATCATCGGTTCATTTTACGAAATAACACGGCAAAATGTTGACTTGTGCTATGAAAACTTGTAAAAATAGATGTGAAAAAGAGAATAAACCCAATTGTCGTATTACATTCCATATACATATTGAAGTTTATCATTTTTTTTTTCTAAACTAATGTGATAATTTTCAGGATTAAATTCAAATGGGTAGGTATTCTTAAAAAAGACAATGGTATTGCTAACAATTCTTAGTCATTTATGTAAGAATGCTGTACATAACAAACTTCCATCGATAATGACCCTAATTCACGGAAATTACGGCAATTGGAATTTATACCTAATTGTTTTTCGGGGAATAATTATTATTATGACCAGAAATATTTATTTTACAAAGCATGTTTAATGTTAATTTGATATATTTCCTAGAAGTATAATTAACCCACATTTCCAAAATTTTATCGTTTCCTAGAATTTTCAAGCTCGTTTTGGAGAACATTAATTTGTTAGTTGTTTCTTTATTTATATTGTTTTGCGCCCAGAGGGCTTTTACATAAATAATAAAGGCAGTACATATTAACATGATAAAATACTTTAACATGAGAAAAAAATAGTATAAATAAAGTTATGATGGAGATAAAAAGTATATAAATGAAATGAAAATATAAGCAACAAAATTTTTAAGAACACTCCAGTTACGATACGTCGAATACTAGTCTGCGATACTCCAGTTGCCTTAGACGTCAAATCATATAAGTCAGTCATGCTTAAAAATTGACCACCGTTTTTTATATTATGCATAAAATAATTAAACACGCGGAATAAAATTTCACGACTTTGTCCATTCAGTGATTTGCCACGTCCCGTTTTGTAACAGGACTCCATGATGTCGTAATAAATATTCACTTGCACACTTTAAAAACACTCTGTAAATCTACTAATTCGAATTAAAAATGATGAAAACTATTTATTATTTCAAATTCAAAAATTGGTAATTATTTCACTTGCGATATGTAGGTGCACGTATGTTTAAATCAAATTACGAACTGAATGAATAGGACACCCCGTAAGTATACCCCGTAACGGTATTGTTAAAACTTGCCTCTCTTCTAACTAGTTACAATAAGTGAGCGTAAGCAAGACAGAGAGCCTTATCGCGTTAGTGGGCGGCGCTTGACGTTCACACAGATAGACCAATACATCAATTCTAAGCATTTTTATTGCTTCCTTCTTTCGTTGCGTTACCTATACAAACTACCAAACTGGATGGAAAAGGTATCATGTAAAACGGCCATCAGATTGGCTTTAGGCATAAACAGTTTTGATAAAATATGCTCGTTCTGGTCAAGAGTTGACAATTAAATTATGCAAATCTATTAAAAGGATAAAGTAAAAATAAGCCTAAGCCTAAAAAAATATTATTGATGTCAATATGAAGCTACCTAGCTAACTACATATTGTTACTTGTGATTCCTCGCTGTTTAAATTTTATTGTTGTTTTTTACTGAAATGTTCGAAACATCCGTTGTTCGCTCAAATCATAAAGTATAAGTTGTTCATTTCTGCTCAACAAAAACCACATCGATGACGGTAAATGCAGATATCTCATAGACATATGAATATTAGTAGACCTGCCCTAAGTGATTAAAAGCGTATTATCCCCACTCCCCATACCGGTTCCATTGGAGCCGGCTGTGCTCGCGTATGGCCTCAAGTGAAATTTGAAAACGTGACGTCATCATTCTTGTGCGAACTATGGTCGAGGCATCATCGGTTCATTTTACGAAATAACACGGCAAAATGTTGACTTGTGCTATGAAAACTTGTAAAAATAGATGTGAAAAAGAGAATAAACCCAATTGTCGTATTACATTCCATATACAGTCAAACTTGGTTATAACGATCACGGAAATAGCGAGGTCATGGTTATAATGAGCAATTATAAAATGATATTTTAATTCGTGCTTGTTTTCATACAATCGTATGCTGTTATAACGAGCTTTCATAATTGATGTAACGTCCAAATATTTTTGTCAACACGATTTCTAAATAGGTAAATACATAATTGAGTTTGAAAAAAAAACCCGATTCTCGAAACCAGTCATAAACAAGACAAAAGGATGCCGCCCGGCGGCTCGGACTTCCCTTAAAATACCATTAGGGACGGATTATCCCAAGCTTTTATGACATTTAGCCTGAGTTGCCGCTCTACGAAACATTTCTATTCGGTAGGTACTATCGCGAACTATGTAAAAAGGGTCATATAAAACCTAAGTCATACGAATATTGGGGCTTCCAATTTGGTTCCCTTTTTACAACTTCTTTCGTTTTGCTACTCGTTTTAAATTTGTGTCCGGTTTTCCCAATTTCGTTCGAAAATCAATAAATTTAATGTTATGTAGGATGAGTAGGTACCTACGTACACAGTTTATTAAAATCATATCTTTAGTGATTAGTCAGTCAGAAGTAAACCCTTCGATTACAACCATGTCTAACAAGAGGAAATGTCTCTCAATTCGCGATAAAGTCCATATTATTCGGGAATTGGAACGCGGCGCAAAAAATGTCGAAGTGTGTAAAAAATTTTCTTTGTCATCTTCAACGGTTTCAACATTGTGGAAAAATAAGGATGTTTATTTATCTGCGTTGGAGAATAACATCACAGAAACTAAAAAATTTAGAAAGTGCGTGGTTCCTGACGTTGACGAAGCGTTACTAAAGTGGTTTAGTGTGCAAAGAAGTGCTGAATTTGCTATTGATGGGCCGATTTTGAAGGCGCAAGCGGAAAAATTCGCGAACCAATTCGGAAATGACAATTTTAAATGTAATAACGGTTGGCTTGATCGTTTTAAAAATCGGCATAACATTGTTTATTCAAAAATTAACGGTGAAGCTGCATCTGTGGATCCTGTAATATCAAGTGCGTGGGTTCAGAGTGTTTGGCCAGAGTTGAGAAAGGATTTCCGTGACCAGGACATTTATAATGCGGATGAGACAGGATTTTTTTATAACTTAACACAAACTAACACCTTTAAATTTAAAGGTGATAAATGCATTGGCGGGAAAAAGTCAAAAGTTCGTTTGACAGTGCTTGTGTGCGCCAATATGACCGGAACGGATAAACGAAAACTGTTTGTTATTGGGAAATCACTAAAACCGCGATGTTTTAAGAACAAAAAATTGCCTGTTGAGTACACAGCTAATAACAAAGCATGGATGACTTCTGAGATTTTCCGCAAATATATTTCCGACTGGAACAGGGAGCTTTTTAAGAAGAAGAGAAGCATTCTTCTTGTAGTGGATAACTGTCCTGCGCATCCAAAAATAGAAAATTTATCCAATATAAAACTTGTTTTTCTGCCGCCGAATACAACATCCATATTACAGCCAATGGACATGGGTGTAATAAACAGTCTGAAAAAATTTTATCAGAGGTTTGCGGTACTTCATCTTATTGGCCAGAGGGAGAAAAAGTTGAATGAGAATTTAACAATATTGGATGCGATCATTCTTTTAAATGATGCGTGGACTAATGTATCACTGAGTACAGTTGCCAATTGCTTTATAAAATCTTCATTGAAAACTAGAATTGATGATGTGCATGAAGAATACGACGAAGAAGACAACATGCCATTATCAGAGTGGCTAAGAACGAATAATATTAATGATTTTAATAATGACAATATCGCAGACTTTGTGCGTGTTGATGAGGGTTTATCGACATGTGGACTTCCAACGGATAGTGATATCGTAGAGTCTGTGTTGCATAAAGACAATGAAGGTGATGAAAGCAGCGACGATGATAATATGAGTACAGAACCGGAACAAATTACAATAGGGGAAGCTAGTGATATGATGGATAAATTAGTGAGTTTTTTCGGTAGCAGTGAACCAGATGATGAAACTTTTAATGCGTTAAGTGTTTTGAGGGGGAAAATAAGAAACATTAAAGTGAAAACATTAAAACAATCCTCGATAGTGAATTTTTTTAGTACGATTTAGAGTAAAATAAAAACTTTTGTTTAATGTTAAGTGTTTGTACAATTTATTACATATAATAATTAGTGTAGTTGTAAGTTTAATCGTTGTATATTAGGGTAAGTACCTATATTACATATATTTAAAAAAAAATTAACGCGTTTGATTTATAATGCATATGTATGTTTTGTGAGAGCTTTATACTATGTAGGTTTATGTATATAAATTCTTATAAACCTATTTTGGATATAACGAGTAATGGCTATAAGGAGCAAATTTAGTCGGTCCCCTCATGCTCGTTATAACCAAGTTTGATGTATAAGCATTATTTTACTTTATTTTAAGCATATTCACATCGTATAATATGGATCAGTTGTAGAAACATAATATACTATCACATCGAGAAACGTCTGGACGCGAAACACAAAGCTGGTTGGTTGCTGGGAAGTAAATTATGAACATTTATAAAAGTGCCTTAACTAAATACTTAAACGAAATATTCGACTCTGAAAATAGAACCGAATTTTTTGCCGAATTTGGACTTCGCAAATTTGTTCATAACGTGGCGAGTAATTTGCGCTCCCATGTAAAAAGGTCTATTCATTCAAAAGCAGATTTTACTTTTAAGAACTAAATGGTGATATTATAATGCGAGATGCCTATTTACTGTCAGATTGATTTATTGACGAATCACAGTCAGCTTCACCCCCTTCGTTCTTCAACAGTTGATTTTACCCCTCGCCATTATCTTCTCGTCTATTAATTCCTATGTCTGTGAGATATCTCTATTCAGACGCCCTACGACTCTATGGCGCGTAGATTTGTCTTCTGGACGCTTTCCTCACACTCATACATTGCATTCAAACTTATTTAACAACACATGGACACATACATTTTATTTTATTTATTTAGGGAGAACAAACAGATTTAGACAATATAAAACATTAACTGGAGAATTCACCTGCATCCTTACCAATTTCACAGGTTAACATTAGTAGCAGATAAATAAACTCCTGCGAATATTTTTTACAAATAATATTTTGACATAAAAATTCTGCATTAAGGAGTAGGTAGTTTTTCTGAATCTCGTGTCGATAGTGACCTTCCTCCTATTTTAAAGGTCAAGTGTCAAAAATTTCATCAATCTCGGAATAAAACTATAGATTTGTATGAAAAACAAACCCACGACGGGGCCACACAATAAAATAAGGCGTATCCTTCAGTAGTGTTAACATACTGAGTCTTTTTTTGTAATCACACGCTAGACTTTGAACAAAGAGATGCACCCCGTTATCACATGATAAGAACGTGCCGGTCCTACGTAGATACGATGCTCAATATCAACATCAAGGTTATCTTCGATTAACATTGTCTCGACTAATACCGATATCTTTTTTTTTTATTTCAGGAAAAAACATTTTTACTTATTTAACTAGAAAACAAATAAATATATTACAATATTGTGTACCTATCATTGATGTATTTAGTCTATGGTACCTATACATACTAATTAATTATTTTGATATTTTGTCACACTTTTTTCTTTTTAATGTATTTTGTTATGGTAATGTTAGTAATGTCCTTAAAATTATTCCTAGTATGTGCCTTACCAAATACAGATCTAATAATACAAAACCAAATATACAGTTTATACAAAGGCGAACACAAAACAAAAACATTAAAACTAAAACATAATATAAAACAGGAGGCAGTTTGTGCTCAGAAATGAGAATATTCTGAGTAGACATTAAAAAAAGGTCAATAAGGAGGCAACCGAAACCAAACAATTACCAGAAGTTCGAGAATATGGCTAATTATAAAACATTGAAAAGAAGTTAAGATTTATGAATGGTAAGATTTTTTCAATAAATTTGTTTTTAAAGTCCGTTTAAATTCAGCCAAATTTTGGAGATTAGTAAGAGCTGAGGGAAGTTTATTCCAGATGAGCGGGCCTGTTACACTAAAAGAGCGATCATAGCAAACGGCTCGATTTGACCTAGAAAGTTTGATTAGACGATTACTAACATCTAGATCTGCTGACCTTAGAGTAAGCTGTCGATCACTTAAGTTTTGTCGGACATATAGTTCCGATATATAGACTGGCGCCATTCTTTGCAATGCTTTGATGGTCATTAAGCAAAACTTAAACTCTATTCTTTCAGGGCATCGAAGCCAGTGAAGGCGATCCCTTAGAAGTGGGGTTATACGACAATACAAATCACAAAAATTCATTCTCGCTGCATTAAAAACTGACTGGATTCTATTAATTTGTTTCTGAGGTAGGCCGGCATATGCACTATTGTAATAGTCCATACGGGAGACCATCTCCTGATTGATTTTATCTGCCTTAGATGGAAAAAGCCAGAAATCACAGCTTTTGAAATTTGCGATTCAAGAGAAAGAAATAGTGAAATAGTGTCCATAGTGAAACCCAACAATTTTATTTCTGCAGAAGGGATTATATCTGTATTCTCAATACGGATTGGACTGAAGTCAATGAGGGCTTGCCTTCCAGGGTAAGCTATACAAATAAATTCTGTCTTTGTCGGATTATTGACAGATATCCAACTAGAGACTGTATTAATGAAGCTAACCATCTCGTTTTTAAGGACGGCTTTTTCGTCCGGAGAAAAAAACTTGAAAATCAAACGATCATCTGCGTAGCCTTGTGATTCAAAGCCAGCGAAGTGAAAGAGTTGTTCAAGATGATTCGTATAAAGAATGAAGAGAATGGCCCCTAGAAAGAAACCTGGGGAACTCCAAATTCGATGGGAGTTTCAGATGATGAACATTTATTGAATGTTACTAAGGCTATTCGTCCAGACAGGTACGATGTCATCCATTAGAGTACATCACCTCGAACGCAAAAATCGGTTTGAAGCATATTTTATAAAATACTATGATCTACTGCGTCAAATGCCGCACTCATGTCAAGAACAGATATTAAACCCAACTTTCCTGCTTCCATCACCGCAACTATTCAATTTTTTAAATTACCCGCAAAAGAACAGTTTCCGTTGAATGAATCGTTGAATTCCGCGGATTGATTTTTGGCAAACATACCAGCGGAGTTCAAGTACCCCACCAATTGTTTGGCAACGATTTTCTCAAGCAGTTTTAATAGGAATGGTATGCAAAAGCATGAAAAGCAAATTTTATGCTTAAATTTTATGACAGCATAAAAAGGTAAGTTTTTAGTTTAGACCTGAATTCTGTTGGACTTGTTATGGATCTTACTTAGTTCCGGAGGGAATTTATTCCAAGCCTTCGGCCCAGATGCTCCGAAAGCGCGATCACAAAATTTAGTATTTGGCTTGCGTTTAGGTTTCATCAGTCGGCCTATAGATGATGATGTTGTTGATTTAAGAGTTGAGTGCCTCAGACCAGTATTTTCCAGGACGCATGTTTCAGAAATGTAGGGTGGGGCAATTTTCTTGACGTATCCCTATACTGTCTAAGCGAATACCATTTTGCGCTACAATTGCAACTCCTCATGTGATTTGTCAAATTTATATTAGTTGAATAAGTTTTAATGGGTCTTGCAGCTTCATATACCGAGACCGAAAGGTTTTGAATGACTGCGAGTCTGCATTTTCGTGCCAAGTCTCCGATAGCTCCAAAATGTGAATACCTTCGCCACGTATCAGATCCACAATATCATTCTGTTTGTTTGCAATGGATCGCGCATTCCAGGTGGCAACGGTTAGAACCTCGGGCGGATGAGCATTCCTGGTTTGTTTGATTTTGACTAATTTTTAACGTTCCTCCCTGCTCTACAACCTCTTTTTTTTCCCTTACGTCGGGGAAACAGTACACTATTGTTATTGTCACTGCCATTATCAGAATTATTGTTGTTTATTATTGGTAAGGGTCGTAAAGCATACAATTTGCCCAAAATATATATTTTATTATGACATATGACCCTTACGACCGATTTCGAAAGTTCACACAAAAAATAAAACCTAACCTTACATCGGTCAACGCTTCATCCCAGCAGAAACATGTGGCAAGCATCTGTGAACGCACACTGCATCATTCAACGTTAAATATTCGCATTTCAAATTACGACCAAAATGCTTTCTTTCGGGCGGTTTTGGCTTGTAACGTCACTTCACCCTTATTTACTTTTTCCAGCCACCTACACTACGTAAGTTGTTAATCTTTTACCTACAACTACCGTTTTTAATGCACTTTCTTTAAAAAACAAACCTTCGTTTCAACTTAATGACGGTAATATGGAAAATAGTGATATTTAATATTATTTTCGTAAATATTTAACCTTGATAATATAATAATTTCGTGAATATTAAATCTGGCAAAATATTGTGGAAGCTGATCGATGTGATATTCGACAAGTAGGTACTGCCAATCTAAAAACCTCTTAACCAGGGGCAATAAACGCAGGGTCGATAGTTTGAAATTAGGTACGAAAATGATTAGTAAATATGAATTGTAAAAATAGCAAACAAACCTCTAATCAGAATCACTCTGAAATCATGTAAATTAAAGAACCGGATGATATTAATATATTAAACATATTATTTATTATTATGAAAGGCTTTTTTATGTAATTTTTTAAAAACTTTTTTTTACGTTAGCTCCACACAGGAGGTCCAGAGGAAAATATTTTCCTCAATCTATGGCGATGCTGGGTGGAGGGTTTTTTTTAAGGAAAGAAAGGAGAGGAAGATCTGAGAAGTGAAAGGTATGAGAGGGGGGCTAGTAATCTGGGGTCAGTGTATCCAGGAGTGACGGACGTTTGAATTCATCCCTCCCACTGCGGTGCAAGACAATCGATCGAGAGGTAAAAAGGTATTGCTCAACTAATAGTCTCTTCAAATCCGGCCCGCCACACAGGAGGTGGGCAGAAGTATCCGTTGCCAAGACCTAGACAATCCTCACCCCATGAACCCGGGAATGAGCCGCTTGGGGTGACCTATGGCAGAGGTGTTGGTTATCCAATGAAGTTTCCGGGGCGGCGCACAGTGGCTTAAATTTGAGCGCTGGCGCGACATTGACCCCAGATCGGCGTGTTCCCGAAATGAATTTTTTTTACCAATGTGTTCTCAATTAATCACTGACATTAAAAAAAACCATTGAAAATAACATCCGAAGCTTACTTACTCGGTAATTACGCACAGAACTGAGATGTTCGGGCGCGCAACTATGCTGCTGTATCTAGGCGAGTTTGAAGGCGTGCGAAATCAGGTTTTTTTCCAATTTTTTGTCTTTAATGGAGTAGGAATAAAAATCTTCACACGTCTTCAAGCTAATTTTAATAGGATATTATTGCTGTGTCTTTTTTGTACACGGAAAATTGTTCACTGTATTTTTATTATCTGTTTTCTTCAAGAATTATAATCTATAAAATACAAACTAAACGCCCAAGTTACACGCTACTTTTTATAAAAGCATTAAAATCATTATCAACATTTCAACTAATAAGAATTAACAAAAAATAAGTGGTATTTCTTATTAATACTTAAAAAAAACATCAATGATGCCAAATGGTCGAACGCCGAGAGCGATGTCGCGCCAAATAGTCAAAATTGGCCACTGTGCGGCGGTACCCATACCCGCCTCCCAAACTATTATGTGTATTACAAAAAAGCGTTTTTTTAATAACACGTGTAATTTATTCTTTTGAAAAGTCGGGGGTATTTCATTATTACAATAATATGTATAATTTATTTATATTATTTGGTTTTTTATTTACATAGTGATTTTGATAAGAGGTTTTTAAGCAAATTTTTACAATCCATTATACACGGTGTCCGGAAACTCGTAGTACAAGCGGGAAACTGGAGAATCTACACCACATGGGGAACCCAAAAAAACATAAAGTTTTTGATTTGAGCATTTTCAAAAAAAAAAAAACCAAAAAAAAATATTTTTCGGCTATTTTAGGGTTAAAGTTTTTTCTGGTGTTTAGGGTTGAATAACAGATGTTTTAACCCTGCAGAGCAGAAATATTTTATTATTACACCGGGTTAAATGAAGGGTGATTTCAAAATAATGCTTCAAATCCGAGTTTCTTCATTTGTTTTACTTTCAAATAGTTTTAATTAGTTGGGTACTTTGATCTTCAGTAATAATTTATAAGAATTTGATAAAAAAAAAAAAAAAAAATCAACTTCAAACTCGATTTACTCGATAACGAAAGCTCAAATAAAAAAAAAATATACTACAAAATCCAAATGTGATGTAGATTCACCAGTTTCCCGCTTGTACTACGAGTTTCCGGACACCCTGTATATTATTATTTGAACATTTTTGTACCTAATTTCGAACGAGGGAGACCCTGCTTTTATAACCCCTGGTTAAGTGATTTTTTTTAGATTGGCAGTACCCGCCTATCCAATCCTCACATCGATCAGCTTCCGCAATGTTATGTCAAATATAAAGGATTTTACGCGTGTATATATTTGAGAAAATAATATTAAATAGCACTATTTTCCAAAATCGTAAATACAAAAATCGTTTATTATTGTGATAAAGTTTAATCGGAGGGATTGTTTATAAAAACAGTAGTTGTACGTAAAAGTTTACCTAGAACTATTAACGTTTTTTTTATAAAATACAGTATAATTATTTTAAATTACATAGTAAGAACATATTACAAATAAAAATTAACATCTTTACCTTTACAAGAGTAAAGTATTTTTTCCCTTTACTCGTGTGTAAAGGGAAAAAATAAAAATAAAAACTTAGCATACTTATGTAAATAGAAGAAAAAAAATCTTAAAAACAAATAAAGTGAAAAGATTTTTTTTTATATAATAATATAGTGAGATGTCATCGTGATTCTAATTCGCTAAATTATTTAAGGTAGTAAAGTTTATTTTATTTTTAAATTTATTATAGTCCGGTTATAACCTTATCTCTATAGTTAGTTCATTAAACCACACCACTCCAGTGTACGTGTACGTTTAGACGACTTATTTATATGATTCTATTTTACCCCCTCCCAATTTACCTATCATATAAATAAGTCGTCTAAACGTGGCTAAAATCACAGTTTGAAAATGGCATTGAAAGCCGAAACAGCTGTAACAATAACAAAAACCAAAAAAATATTGCAGAACTTAATAATTAAATATTGCAGAACTTAATAAATAACCCGGCCACCGACCGGTCGGTGGCCGAGTTCAGGTCCCACCCAGGCGTAGTGTGTTCAATTCCTCGGCTGGCTAAGTCCTCCATCACAACACAAGCAACATTTTCAGCTTACTGTGGTGGTAGTAGGAGATTTTCAAATACTGTCGGGATACTCGTAACCCGGGAATGTTTGCCTTTCTTTAAAAAAAATTATATTATTAAATTTAAAAAAAATTAAATGTGAGTTCTACGAATTAAACACAATGACAATAAAATAAAAAAAATAAAAAAATATTTTTTATGCATAAACAGTCATTATTTACTTTATGTTTCATGAAAACAAATCGGTTTAGAATGCGTAACTAAACGTTTATATCAATCAAACCAGCATCAGCAACGGGAACAAAAACACCTAGAAGCAACTTAATGCGAGGACGTTGTGGCGTCACAATCTCGCCAGCCAATCGTGTCTCGTTCATTTGTCTTTTCAATTTTCATACAACTTAAGTGAATTAATAAAAAAATTTTTCAGGTTTTCAAGTACGATATTCGCCTTTAGTTAAATTCTTTACATATATCAAATGCATAAAAAACACTATATTACCCTATCAATTGTGGATTGTTTACAAAATTACCGCCCACACATTCCCAGCGTAATCGCATTGAGCGGCGGTTGAGGCCGTAGACGGGAGACAGTTTATTTTGGCAACGTCGCGTCGCAAGTATCAATTTCAGTTCTGGGAATATCAGTGTGAACTGATATGTTGACAACGCAAAACTCACGCAAGCGCCAGTCTAGCGCTTATTATTGTACAATTATGTTGTATATTTATATTTGTTCAAAATTTTGAGAAGTGGTAAATTTTTAATAAAGAAATAAAAACAATCACTGTGTAAAACACTTTACTTGACAAGCAAACTGTTTTAAATATATATCTTTACATTAAGGCGATGCACTACGTCGTGTAATATTTTAAATTGAGCCGCTATCAATAACAACCCTTACATAGATGGCGATAAGGTTTAAATTCCCGCTTAACACCATCCATCTGTTTTGATTTATGCAAGAAAAAACATGGCCAAAACGTGCCTTTTATTTTATTTTGTGGATTTTCAGGCATAAATATTTAATTTTTTTCCGATAATTTTATAAATAACTTAATTTGCCACATTATACAATAAAATAATAACTGAAAATGGGTTCGTAAGTAGGAGATTTTGAACTTTAACGCATTTTTCATAGGCCTTATACATTATTTTTTCTGGGCTTATAAAAAGACTTTACTAAAAATCACTCGATTATTTCAAAGGTTAAGATGTATTCTACTCGCAGTATTTAATTAAAGCATCTGAAACATTTCTAGGCGACCAAATTTTCAAACCGAAAACACATGATTTTGCATTACTACGTATGGCATCGCCTTAACTATTTTATATCAGTTTCTCTATAAGTAAGGTTTCACATACACTTTGTGGTACTTTTCTGCGGAGGATCTGAATGTTCGTTTTTAAACGAACCGCCTGGCGTACTAGTTTGTTTTGCATGTTCGCTTTGATTACTGCGAGTTGGTAGCGATAGGGGTGTGCTCATTGATGTATTTTAGTCTATGGGTGTGCTGGATGGTGGCGAGTCGGACCGTGAATGCGGCTACTCGGGTGGCAACTGTGGCTACGTCGGTGAATGACTGTTCTGACATCTTTGGTTTTTTCAATTTTTCAATTTCAGTGCCGGCAACCCGGGCGTTTATTTATTATTAGTTATGTACATACATGATTTTTCTCCTTACCCTCCTCACTAGACAAAGTCTGTTCTGAGGCTGGTAACTAACAATTTCTAATTACATAAAAACAAATAAGTGGTAAAAAAAAAAGAAATATATATATATTATAGTAAAAATAATAATAATAAAATAAGAGGAAAATCAGAATTTAAAAACAGAGTAGAAAAAAGAAAATATATAATTTTAGATATTAAGAATATTACTTATCTCTCTTCTTTCTTTGACATTCAACCAGTTTAAAAATCTTTTGAATACCCAATTCAAATTATTAGATGCGACGTAGGTCTTTGTTTGGGCTACAAACTTATTGAATATATGTGGTGCCAAGTAAGATTCATGTTTTTTTGCAAAATTTGATTTGATATATGGTACTTGTAATTGATTGTGTGTGTTTGCTCTTGTGTTTTGCGAGTGAGTTATGAAGTGTGGTGATATTTTTATGCAGTTTTTGTAGATGATCTTCTTTATGAATAGTTTATTTATGTCTAATAGGTTATTGTTGATCATTAGCTGTTCTGTCGGATGTAGATAAGGCTTTCTAAACATAATTCTGATTATTGTTTTATGATTAATTTTAAGTGATTTGAGATGAGTCTCTGCTGCTGCTCCCCATACTGAAATACCATACATAAGAATACTTTGACAGAGTGCAAAATATATATTTTTTAGCTGAGGTAGTGACATAATGTTTCGAATTGTTTTGAAGATGTAAGAGAGTTTCCGTATTTTTTTGTAATTAGGTTGATTTGGAGATCCCATTTTAAGTTATTGTCAACAGTTAAACCGAGATATTTAATATTTTGCGCATAATCAATTTTATCACAAACACAGCGTGAGTTAGTTAATGAGGTAACTGTGCAGGGGTGAAGATGAAGTTGTGGGCGACTATCTGGCTGACCAGCTAATGTTTTACTGAAAGTTAAGTATTTAGTTTTAAAAATATTTAGTGTCAGTAGATTATTTATTAGCCATCTATTTACTTCAGTCATCCCTGTTTCCGTGTGTTTGAAGACGTTTTCCCATGATTGGGCTTTGAATAAAATTACAGTGTCATCTGCATAACTGATTACTTTGTACTCTATGTTCCCTAGGCTTATCTCAGTTAGACTGTTAATGTAGATGAGAAACAGTAAGGGACCCAAGACGCTGCCTTGGGGTACTCCATACCTGTTGCCTACTTTGTCACTTTCTTGATTATTTATTTTTACAATTTGTTGTCTATTTTCAATGTAGCTAATGAACCATTTTAGTGGTGGACCTGTTATGCCAATGTTTTTGAGTTTTTGTTGGAGTAATTTGTGTGAGATGGTGTCGAAAGCTTTTGCTAGGTCTAAGAACACTCCTAACACCTTTGAACCGCCATCTAGGTTTTTCACTATGTAGGTGGTTAGTTCCGATAAGGCGTCTTCTGTTCCCATTTTCGCTCGAAACCCGAATTGACGGGTGGAGATCAGTTTGTGTTTATCAAGGTATGCGAGCAGTCTTTTTTTCATAGTTTTTTCTAGTAGTTTCGATAGCGAATTTAGCAGAGTGATTGGTCTGTAGTTTAAGATCAGCGTTTTGTCTCCCGATTTATGTATTGGAGTAATTGACGCTGCCATTCCATTCCTCAAGTTCTTTTATGAGGCATTAGAAGAAGAAAGAAAAAGAAAGAAAAAGAAAGCGTAAATATTGGGTTCATCCCATAAATACTCTTCGACTAGAAATTGGGCAGTTTCATACCTTGTATATGCAACTAAGAAATTATCCAGATAAAGTATTCGAATATTATCGAATGTCCATACAATCATTTGATGTATTGCTGAATTTAACGAAGGACTATATTACCAAGCAAAATACAAAACTTAGAACGGCTATATCTCTCCCAAAGGCAAACTCTATTTTGCACTTCGATAATAAATCTTTCAGTGTCGAACATCCTGTGCGTTCGTCGTCGCCGCGTGTTATCCGCCGAATGTGGCGCGATGCATACAAATACTTGGAATGCGACTTTGCCGATCTTCCGCCGACGGAAGATCGGCGCGCGGAGGACGGAACAGACGCGAGTGTCGGCGGTCCGCCACGGAGCGACTGATTGTCCGCGACGGAACGACCGATCTTCCGCGTAGTGTGCCCGCTATTTGTAATTTAAATGCAATTACATGTATTGGCGTTCCGTCGCGGAAGTTACGCGACGGAATTTCCGTCAAGTGTGGCGCTAGCCTTACGGCCGCTGTTCCCAATCCTAATAATCAAATTCTAAGCGAATCACCACTGCACTACGTAATTCCAACACACAATAATTGCTTAAGCAAGCCGCTCAGTCTAAGCCAGCCGGATAGCTGGATTAGCTATTTAAGCAATATGTAAGGAAAAAGCTAGTTACAAAAAGTGTCGACAGAGTGAAAAAATACCGCGAATCAATGTCAATGATCAAATGTCACTCTGACAATCGACAGTCGCGCTCCTTTCAGTTTTTTGTGTTGCATTTGTCATTATCGTTTTAAAATGGATAGAGAAGTTTTAGACATTTTAGATATACTAGATATTGCGGAATGGGCCGAAGTAATTGATGAAAACATCGGGTTATACAGGCGGCGACAGGGTGTGGATTTTTTTTTTTTTTATTTTTTTTTTTATTTATTTAAGGAGAAAACACAGATACAGACAGTAATTAAAAGATAATTTTATAAAACAATAACTTGAGAATTCGCCTGCATCCTAACTATTTCTCACTGATTGACTGGTAGATAACAATTTTAAATATTTTTTTACATGTAAATAAGGTAAAAATATTGTATATAGATAATGCTCAGTATCAAATAAAAGTGTACACATATTTTGTAAACAAGTTTAGAGATAGATCATAAAAAGTACTTAAAGAGTATAGTGAATGAAGTAAGTACACATTTTCTTTTTTTTATAGTAAAACAGACTTCAATTTCCTGCCAAAAGTACTATATGTATCAAAAAATATGTCGGAATCCTTCAGGTTTTGGTTTTTATTATACAATTCGCACATTCTTCTGATTGGATCTCTGACACCAGCATTTGTGCGCGTCCGGCTAATATGGAATAAGTCGTTAAGCCTCGTCGTTCTGAGTGGTATTTTAAAGTTTATTAGATTGAGTAAGCCAGGACAGTCGATAAAGTTGTTACAGATTTTGAACAAGGTCATTAGGTCAAGGTAAGTTCGCCGGTTAGTAAGAGTGGAGACGTTATATTTCGAGAGCATATTTGTGTATCCTCGTTTAGGTGCGCTCATTCTGTGGTTGAGGTAACGCAGAAATTTCTTCTGGATACTTTCAATATTTTCTTTATAGATATCGTAAAGTGGAGTCCATATGGAGGTGCAGTATTCAAGTTGAGAACGGACCAGCGTATAGTAAAGCAGAAGGTAGGTTTCAGGCTTTCGAAATACGCGGCTGTTTCTGATAACAAAACCTAGCATGCAGTAAGCTTTATTCACAATGTTTTTAATGTGCGCATCGAAATGAAGTTTGGAATCAAAAAGTACGCCAAGATCCCTTATACAGTATACACGATCTAGTGAATAGTTGCCTATATAATAATTGTGTATAATAGCGTTATGATTTTTAGTGAAGCTTATTTGTTTACATTTATTGTAAGTTAGGTAAATTTTGTTTTCATTGCAAAACGCTTCGAACCTTACTAAGTCTCGTTGGATGAGCAGGCAATCATTTAAATTTCTAACAATAGCAAATATTTTTATGTCATCGGCGTACAAGAGAAATAAACAATGCATGAAACATTCAGAAACTGTATTAATAAAAAGTATAAATAAAAGCGGTCCTAGGATTGATCCCTGTGGTACGCCAGAAGTAACTGGTTCCCATACGGAAGTATGTCCCCGTAACGATACAGCTTGCTGTCTTTTTGTTAAATATGAGATGAACCAACGTAATAAGTTTCCCCTAATTCCGTTATACATAATTTTTTTGATAAGAATAAGGTGATCAACCTTGTCAAAAGCCTTTTTGAAATCGCAGTAAATTGCATCTACCTGATGGCCTCGATCCATGCTAGTAAACAAAAAATTAGAGTAAATAAGTAGATTACTCACGGTAGATTTGCCTTTGACAAACCCGTGTTGTTGGTCTGTAATTTTGGCAGCAAGCTGAGGATATATATTAGTATGGACAAGTCTTTCCAACAGTTTAGGGATCGCTGAGAGAATGGATATTGGCCTGTAGTTTTCCACTCGTTGACGCGAATCACCTTTGTGGACCGGTATGATGTAGGCCAGCTTCCACCTGCCAGGGAAAACCCCATCACTCAGACATTTATTGAATATTATGGTAAGCGGCACACACAGTGACGACGCAGCAGATCTAAGGAAAAATGCCGGAATTCCATCGTGACCCGCACCTTTGTTTATGTCTAGCGACTTTAAACTTGATTTCACTTCTTGTTTCGTTATTTTAATCGTGTGAATATGTGCAAGTCCTGAGTCGTGAACTGATTCAAGTTGATCAATGTCTATTTTTTTTTTTTTTTTTATATTTACTCCACACAGGAGGCCCTGAAGAAAATAATTTCTCTCAGGGCCTATGTCATCTTTGGGGATGCTGTGTGGAGGGTCTTTTTGTGGAGAGGACGTATTGTGTCATTGACGGAGGAGGGTTCAAATGTTGACTTGAAGAATTCAGAGAACATATTACAGATTTCCTGGGCATTATTAGATTCACGTCCGTCAAAGGACATAGCAGCAGGGTATCAGGACGACTTTAATGAGGATATGTATGACCAAAAACTTTTGATATTGTTTTGCAATGAACTTTCGACGTTGTCGAAAAATATCTTTCGAGATTCATTAGACAACTTCTTGTATGTTGCACGTAAGAAGGAAAATTCACGATAGTCAGAAAGACCTTTGTATGTCTTCCATTTGAGCCAGACTTTGTCCTTTTTCCTTGATAGCCTAATAAGTTCGGGGGTAAACCATATGGGAAATTTTTCATTTCGTCGTGCCAGTAATGGAATAAACTTATCAATTACATTGTTTATTATTACATAGAATTGGTCTACTGCTTCTTCTGCTGATAAATTTGCGATTTCAGACTTCCAATCAATACAGTCAATGTCATTATTAATTTGCGTGTAATCAGCTTTCCTGAAATTTCACCTACGCTCTTTGTTGTTTTTAATTTTTGATTGAATCGCGGAGGATATTTCGAATTTCAGGGCTGGATGGTGTCTATCCTCTGAAAAGAGAGGGTCGTCGCTATGTGTAACTTTTGTTTCGCAACTATAAAATATAAGATCTAAGAATTTATCGTTGTGGTTTGGTATACTATTATATTGGAGTAAGCTCATCAATGCCATTGTTTGAAGCAAGGTATGCGATGTAGCCGTGTTCGAGGAGGCAAGACCATGATTGTAGCCTTCAGAAAATGACCATGTTAGAGTAGGTAGATTCAGATCTCCTAGAACACAAAACATATTATTTGGTTCTGATGAAAAAACGGATTCTAGGTTTTTGGAGAAAATATCATAAAACGTTGTTGGCGAGACAGGAGGTATGTATACAGCACATATGATGAGATTATGAGACCTTACCGGAATAGATACGAAGATTTGTTCAATTTGATTTTTTTCCCAGTCATCGAGACGGGAAGCTGAGAGCTCCTTGCGCACTGCTAATAGCACACCGCCTCCGTCCATCTTACCAGTAAGTATACGGTCCCTATCTCGTCGGAACACCGTGTACCGTGAATCTATGAATTCGGCCGTATTAACACTTGCTACTAGCCACGTTTCAACTAGAACTATAACATCATAGTTATTTGATGAAATGTTAATAAGTAGCTCCTGAGTTTTGGTCTTAATACCACCGCAGTTCTGGTAATAAACAGATAAAGATGATGAGGTCATTTTATTAGTGTAAGTGTGCCCTTCGACTTATTCCACATTCGCGAGAGCGGTACATTGAGTAGGACATATGAAACATCAAAATTATTTATGAAACAAAGATTACTTAGTGTAAAATATGTTAAAATTGTAAAATGTGAATGAATATAAAAGAGACATGATAGTGCTATATAATAATGGAGGTATTGCACTGTAAACAAAAATATTAAGTAAATTTCTATGAAACAAACGAGTGAACAAGGGTACAGGATAGTGAGAGAGAGTTGGCATCGATAGCAGCAGTAACGAGTGTGTTGTAGAAGTCACATATTCTGTTGATCATGAGTCCTAATTCTGTTAAGGTCTCCCTCACGACGAATGGTGATCACTCGAGAGAGATCGTTCCTTTTTGACAGCCATTTTCTTTTCCGGCGGCACGTGTTTTTCCAAAAAGTATTTTATTTTTTATTGTCAGGTGCTCGTTAACATAAAAGTTAGTGGTGGGAGCGCCAAGTCCTAGTAGGTCTGTTGTGAGGCCGCGGCGAGTCCTTACCGCAGCGATGACGTCATCACGGAGACGCTTTGTCGTAAGCTGGACGACTATGTTGCGTGGACGGTTGGAAGGCGACGAGTGACCGCGAGCGACGCGGTGCACCGCCACCACAGCGCCACTTGGAAGCGGGACGTTAATAATGGACCCCATTCTCTCCAGTAATGTTAAAAGATTTTCACCTTTTGCCTCGGGAATGCCGTGAATGTCTAGGTTACACACTCTGCTACGCTGCTCCATTTCATCCTGAGCGTCTCTGATTGATTCCATTTCCTGTCTTAGGCTGGCATTTTCTTCCTGGAGAACAGTTACACATCCCATAATTTTGGTGTACTGGTCCTTCCACTCATTTGACAGCGCATCCAATTTTTGATGAATGGCCTCAACTGCGAGTTTACTTTCAGTACGCATCGTTTCGAGTTTCGACTCAAAGAAGTTGATAAGGGAGTCTGTGTCAATGTTTATTATTGACTGGTGCGTTGCCGACGGTGAGTCCATGGGGCCAGATTGAGTCAATAGAGGTGATGATGGTGTTTTCTTCAAACTGCAAACCTTGCTGCGAGATTTAGACATTTTGGTTAGTTAATGTTTTTATAAAGCCAAAATGTGCAAATAAAAAAAATATATATATATATTTTTTTTTTAATGCCAGTAGGATTCGAACTGAGGTTCTCTGAAACTCAACAAAGAAATGGCGAGCTCAATTTGTATTGGGGTGAAATATTTTAGTAATAATAGCGTTAGCACTAGGATTATTTAGAATGGCGTAGAGAAAAAAAAAGTTATTTTTTGGAATCTGTGTAGGATTCGAACTGATGTTCTTCCAATCTCGGTGCGGATTTAGCGGGCGTTCTAACCACTGGGCCAAACTCCGCCTGTGAGATACCGTGAAATATTTGTATATTAATCGACTTAGCACAGGTATGTTTTTATTTTTGTTAAGTGAATGTTTATTTCGGCGACAACACTAAACTGTCACTTCACAGAACTTGAACTAATCACTTCAAATAAGAATAAATGCGACCGTTTAGACTTAGCTAACGTAGCTTGTTCGCTTTACTGTTCTGCAGGAAATCATGGATGTCAATTACATCGAACTATTTATTTATTTTTTAATTTACGGACAATATGTCCATTAAAACCACAATATTGACACGAATAAGAAAACATAGATGACAGTGAATGGAGAGTACATGTATGTGAAGGGCAAAGACAATGTAAAATAGAAAAAGTACATATAGAAAATAACTACAAGAGTATTTCTCAAAATAAATGTACGTAACGAAAATGTAGTTACGAAATAGTGTTACGAAATAGTCATAAGACGTAACTAAATAGTAAACATAAGGCTTGTTTACACAATGGCAAATTTTATTTTACTTTTTTTATTATTTATTCAATTTAATTAGTTGTCGTCTTTTTTAAATGTAAGTAATTATCCTTTACTTTTTTTTATTTATTGTACATACTACAAACATACATAAACTCACGACCCAAATATTTGTATTTTGTTATACCAAAGGGGTTTAAAAAAAAACAAGGGAGTATAAATAAATGTTTTTTAATCAAATTATCAGCTCCCAAATTGAAGTACCTAACACAATATTCAACAAATCTTAAGAAATTAAAGAACAGGCACTGTTTAAACTATTAAAAAATTAATAACATACAATTATTTAGTTTGAATCACTATCCATTAGCGTTTTATAAATTTCTTCCTCATCTTTATAATAATTGAAATCTTTCCGAGACACATTTGGTCAGTTTTTCAGTCTTTGGTTTATCACTCCGCTTTGGCGCATGAATATAGTCATTTAGTGATAGAGATTTAGAGATAAGGCCCTTACAAACCACTTTCTTTTTTGTATGGATATTTTCCAGTTTTTCGTTTTTAAGATAGTCACTCCACATGGTTTATCTTTGATTTTGTTAGAATCTTCATTTTCACTATATTTTCACATATTTTCAATATCAGTGTTATTTTCTATGGCATTATTATTTCCTATTATAACATCTCCGATTTATTATATAATCCAGTTTCGATGGGAATAGCATCATTATTAGTCTTAGTTTGTTTATGCAATAATATTTTCAGAATATTCACTTGCCTTTTCATCCGATTACAGCACTGTCTTAAATTCTTATTTCGACTTTTTAATCGAGTATTTTCTTCAGTCAGCTTTTGTAGTCTTTCCTTTAGGATTTTTTTATTATTTTTTCTACGTTCAAATGTATTATTGTCTTGTGTCGTAGGATTAGCCTTTTTCTTTCTTTCAGCTCTTTTATCATTGGCTTGTCTCCACTTTGCCCGTAGCTCTTCTTTTTCTTCTTCTGTAAGAATTTATTTTTTTATTTTTGATATTTTCTATAACTTTTGTTAAATGCTTAATTCGGATTTCCTCATATTTATTTGTATTTTCCTTTTTCAGTCTTTCTCTGTAAGCGTTTTGCTTTTTGGCATTGGTTTTTGGGGGCATTCCTTTAAAAAAATTATGCTGTAGTTATGGTTTTATCAGAGTAAATAAAAATAAATTTATATTTAAATAAGCTTTTATAAAAAACTTAAGGCACTTATAAATATTGTATAGAGCGCCTGTAGAACGGATAGTGTGTATGAGTGCCTCACGCTTATTTAAAATAAAACCAGTATTGGACGGCTCAGCTTGATCTTCAAGTACTTGTCATTATGTATAATGCCATATAATCGCGATGATAAAACATACAAGTCCGACGACACCTGCTCTGCCATTGACCATCAGGAATTTCCAGCGCATCCTATGTATTACAACCTACCTACTTTCCAGCGCCATCAACAGATCTGCTCTATGGTATAATAATATTTATTTTTTTCCTATTATATCTAAATACATATGTATATTTGTGCATTGTGCATAATATATTACATTATTACTAAACTTACATAAGACTTTCATAAAAATGCTAGACACACTTACAATAT
Source organism: Hesperophylax consimilis (assembly GCF_061612785.1). Lineage (NCBI taxonomy): Eukaryota > Metazoa > Arthropoda > Insecta > Trichoptera > Limnephilidae > Hesperophylax > Hesperophylax consimilis. Next base: position 4,263,370 of record NC_142861.1, on the reverse strand, counting down.
ACTTACTTTTCTTAATCACGTTGTAACTGTGTACACTCAGCTTTACATTGAACTTTTTCGTTACGTTACGAAATTCATAACAAACGTTACGAAATTGTAATAAGAATTTATGTTATAAAAAGTCAATGGTTTGATAAAATTTAAAAGTGTTAATATGTAAGCTTAGCAATGTTCGTACCGCACATGTTACAAAAAGATGAGTAGAAAAAGACTTACCGTTTTGTGAAAAAAGGCTAAAATATTTTCTGTTACGAAATAGTGGTCCCACTAAAGAAACACGTTATTACTGATTTTAACAATTAATGTTATGGCGGAGAAGTCAGACCAACAATTAATCAGAAAGAGGCTAGTGTTGCCCATGTTAAATTTTACAAATGGGTTAAAAAATTACGGTGGAAGTACTAATAAAACGTAACTAAAGAGTAGTTACTAAAAAGTAAATAGTGATGTCTCATTTTGTTTTTTGTGCATAAATTATTAATTTATTATGAAACCCCATAGAAAATTACCTTTTTACAGAAACTACATTTAATTAAGAACCTAAAACTTACAAAAAATCACATATTATAACGTTATTATCGCATTTTATGAAGTATAAACAAATGAAGTGGGTAGGGTGGCAATTTTATTTTGTATGGAAGGTAAAAATCGATATTTAAAAAAAAATTAAAATGTTTGCGAATTGATACGATTGTAATGTTTATTTTTCGATATTTTAAAGCCTAATATTTATTCTACAAAATGGTGCATATTTTTTTTGTATGATTAATTAAAAACATGTGAAATTTTTGAACTGTTTGTAGGCACACTTTATTTTTCCAAAATGTACACTTTTTTTGAGAAATACTCACAAATGAATTAAATGACAAAGAATTTTTTGACCGTTTTCGTATGACGAAAACGTGTTTTTTGTATATTTTGAAACTAATTGAGGAGAATTTAATTTTATTTACGCAAGTGTCATTTTTGCGATGAATGTGCGAAATATTTTGCCCTTACCTCATGTCAGATCTGAAAACCTTTCTATTCTATCAATTTAATGTTATTCTTCGCACGCTTTGCTTTGATCTCCATTTTAAGGTTTGTTTGGGTTTGTTTTGCTGTCGCACGGAGAAAAAACTTACGTCGATCTGCCAAATCAAATGGGAAGTCCCGATTGTGGCATCACGTTCAAGTTGTCACTTTATTTTTAATATATTATATAAGTTAGTTTAAAAAATATGAAATACCAGTTTATTAATAACGGTATTTAAAAGAAGTAATGTGTATTGATAAGAGCTACAATAATTAACTCTTTCATATTAATTTAACATAGAAAGTTTTTAATTTGATGTCATTTTATTGTCTATGGTAATGTGCGGTAGTGTGTGGGGCTACTTAAGATTTTCAAAGATAAAATGATTGGGAACAACACAAATCGAACGTTCCCTACAAAATGCTTAAAAATCGCTTGGCTGAGCAAAAACAAAGATTTGAACTTAGAAAACGATTAAAAAGTTGGGAACAGCGGCCGTTAGAGTGTTATGTTATGTGTGGCCACTGTAATCCTGCAGCAACGTCTAATGCGCGCTCTACACTCGCGCGCGAAGTCGTGCCGTGAATTCACGCCGTGAATATACGCCGCGATCCGCGCGTGAACTGTGTCCATCCACACTCGCAAAGCTTCAGTCTTGTTCGCGACTTTAACGAAGATGGACGACGACATGATTTCTGCTGCTGCCGTGTCACTGCTTGCCATTGCGTTTTACAATTACCTTTGTGTTAAAGAAAATAAACAAATAAAAAAGAGATGGAGAAGAAGACGTTGGTGGATGACACGAATCCATCGCAATAGAACCAGGTAAATTTATCATTTTGGAGCATAATTAGCGTAGTATTTAGCACATTTCATTTGGTGTATATTTTTTATTATGAATACTTTACCCGCATACTTTACTTTTTCAGTGCAACAATGGATAAACAGTTGAGCGAATTAGTTGCTGAACCATCAGGAGAATTTGATAAGTTTACGAGAATGTCTCAGTCGGATTTTGATAACTTATTAGGCAAAGTTTTACCAATGATAGCCAAAGAAGACACTCAATTAAGACCATCGATCCCAGCTAAAATACGCCTTGCCATTACATTGCGATATTTGGCTACTGAAGATAGTTTCGAAAGTCTCCACTATTTATTTAAAATCTCACCTCAACTAATATCGAAGATTATTCCAGAAGTATGTCATGCTTTGAATGAAGCCCTAAAGGATGAAATTAAAGTAAGTAAAAAACAATTGATTATTAAAATTGTTTATTAAGTATGTATTAATTAAACACTTACAGCACTTAAACATTAATTATCTTTTAAACAATACTTGAAATAATAATTAAGGTTTTTTAGTTTTTTATTTTTTATTTATGAATTTTGAATTTTTTTTTTTAAATTTGTACTTATTTATTGATCAGTCTTGTAAAAAACAATGAATCTTTAAAAAAATAAGCATTATAGTACGCGGCGTCAATCACATTTCGAACAATATTTGTGTATTCTTGATTAGCCGGTCGAATACATTCATTTGAAGTGATGATAATCTGTGAAGCAGCAGAAGTTGGGTTTTGTTCGGGAATATGGATTTCTGGAGGTGACAAGTGGTGGTGCATTGATAGATCGGAGTAACTGCTGTGTGAAGTATCTGCTCTCTGATAGTGTGATGTAGATAGTTCTAACGCGCGCCCAACATTTGTACACAGTTGACACTTGTCACATGAGAACGGGTCGCTTCTACGATTCGTTCTTAAGTTCAACAGCTCGGCTGTGGAACGAACTGCCGGCCTCTGTGTTTCCTCCCTCCTACAACATGGGACTCTTCAAGACCCATGTTCACTCCTTCCTCTCCACAAAAAGACCCTCCACACAGCATCCCCAAAGATGACATAGGCCCTGAGGGAAATTATTTTCTTCAGGGCCTCCTGTGTGGAGTAAATATAAAAAAAAAAAAAAAAAAAGTTCTGAATGAGTTGAAACTGGTGAAAATGATGCTGAAGTACGTTGTTCATGACGCAAAAACATATTGTATATGTCACAAACAAATTGCGTTCTTTCGTCCTCAGGTAATTTTCTCAACTTTTTGGCTATAACTTTGCCATGTAAGTCACACTCATCGTCTTCTTCAATTCGTCGCCTCTTTAAAGTTTCTTTTAGAGTAACCAGAGCATCCCTAACTGTTTCTCCAGCAGCCACAAGTTCTATAGGGTTATTACGACGACGAACTGTTGGTGTTCTTATAGGTAGACTATCTTCTTCTTCAGTTGCTCTCGTAGATTGACTATCGTCTACAGTTGCATCAAAACTCTCCTCCTCTTCGTCGATCACCGACGACGATGATCCACCCTGAAATAGATAAAATATTTAATTAATGTATTCTTTTATTTTTACAGATGCCAACGAGAGCAGAAGAGTGGCTGGATATCGAAAAAGGATTTGCACATAAATTTCCTCATGCTATCGGTTCAATTGATGGAAAACATGTAGTGATAGAATGTCCAATTAACTCAGGATCGGAATACATTAACTATAAGAAAACATTTAGTATTGTATTGTTGGCTTTAGTAGATAGTAATTATAATTTTATCTTCGCAGACATAGGCTGTCAAGGCAGAATTAGCGATGGTGGGGTGTTAAGAAATAGTTCATTGTGGAAAAAAATATGTTGTAATGAGTTAAATTTACCAACACCGCGTCCTTTACCAATTTCAAACCAAAATATACCCTATGTTTTTTTAGGAGACGGTGCCTTTGCACTTACAGAACATGTTATGAAACCTTATCCTGGTAACCATGATTGGGGATCGCCAAAACGTAAATTTAATCAAAGGTTATCTAGTGCTAGGGTTGTAGTTGAAAATACGTTTGGAATACTATTTTATTTTATTTTATTTTATTTGGAAAACCAACAGTTATAATCATTACAAGGTATGGTGTAGTAAGTGTTAAATTATTTAACCAATAATAGGTTTTCACTAAGGTATTTTAATTATTTAGTGAACATATATAATATTTATGTTAGAAAAAAGTTACAATTAGCCTATAGGGATGGGATGGCGGAAGGGAGGGGGATGGGATGGATCTAGTCTGTGTAATGTGTAACATGTACGTATGTGTATTAATAAAAAAAATAATAATGATAATATAATTATTTATTGATTTTTGGTTTGAAATTGTGGGGTGCTGAGTTAAATAAGTCTAATTTACTGTATGAAGTATTAAAATTGTATGAAGCACGGTGAATAAAAGCATTTTGTTTTGAGTTAGTGTTACATTGAGGGATGTTTAATGTGTGATTTTGTCTGGTTTGTCTGATGGGTACTCTTAATTGAATTCTTTCTATTAATTCCGGGCAATCTATCACAGAGGTGGCAATTTTTTGTAAAAATAGTACGTCGTTTTGTAAAAATAGTACGTCTAGTGTCAAAATTCAGAATATTTAAAAAACCAATTAAATTAAATCCTGAAAAAGTTACACTTCTGACATTAACATGTATATTATTGCATAATTTCTTAAGAAAAAGTTCCACTTCCTCAAAGATTTATACTCCGCCCGGAACAGTGGATGTAATTGATGAGAACAACACATTAATTATACCTGGTTTATGGAGAAATGAAATTGGGACGGATTGTGCGATACGTCAAATACCTCATTTACCACGCCGACCCGCTCAAAGCGCTCGTGATATAAGAGACGAGTTCACGAAATACTTTGAAAATAATTAGTTAAGTAAATGTTGTAATTTTAAAATAATAAAGATATATTAATACTTACAGTATTTGTTGTTTTTTTGCATTTCGCATTATCTCCAAGAAATGAGTTCATGGTTTCATAAGCAAACCATATGGGTTTGTAGATTTCACTTGAGCTCGCACCGCTGTGGATAGAATCCTTTACTTTGTTTCTATACGATCTATAGCTCGACATAAGTGATTCCTTCTTTTTCTTTAACTCAGCTATCGGTATATCTAAGATAGCAGTTATACGTGTCCAGGCATCATGAACCATATTTTTATTTTTATGATCCTTGTGTTTAGACTGCCAGAGTATCGGCTCAGCTTGAACACACTCCATTAGGGTCAGTTCTAGTTCATTACACCACGTAGTGTTCATCTTGAAAGCCAATCGCCAACGCACGCACAACCACTCTCTACGATGTCTTGGAAGCTACTGCGGAAAACTGCGAGTGTGGATGCGTTCACGTTCGCGGCGTTCGCGGCGTTCGCGCGCCGCAAACCCTTTGTCGCGGGCCAAAAAACCGACAAAAATCGGGGAATGGCGCGAAGCGCGAACGCGAAGATTGCGAAGGCGTGAACAAGATCCACACTCGCGTTTCGCGGCCTTCGCGGCCGTTCGCGCCGCGAGTGTAGAGCGCGCATTAAATACTTTTGAACTATTTGAAGATAACTGTGATGCCCAATGAATAATAATTTTCTCTGGCCCCTAAAAAATATTAAAAGTTTTATTATTCTTGTATTTTTTTTGTAATTCTTTACATACTTTTTTTTTCAATTCTATTTATTAATTAAAAGCGAATCAATTTATAACTGATTGTTTCAATTTAAGAATTATAAATAAGCGGTATCCACAAATTGGGGTCACCCCTTCCGCAGCGCACGTCGCCTGCACGACGCGCCATGCCGCGTATGGTTTAAGACGGATTCCAATAAGTATGAAGGATACGGGTTTGGAGATCAGGTAGCGGAGACACAATGAAAGAGATTGTTGAAGGTCACAGTGTTTTTTTTATTGAGTCAGGATGCAGCATGGGAGATGACTTCGGGACCGATGGCGATGACACCGGATTCAGGATGTGAAGTGGTCTAGGCGGTAGTTGGCGACGGCGCGTTGAGACCGGACTCGTGGATGTGTCAGGAACTGGTGAAGACCATGGGTCTTCCGGGTGCTCCAGTGCTGAACAAGGTAACCGAAGATACGAAGGATCTGGCACGCAGTTGAGCGAGATATGCAGGCCGGTGAGGATGTCGCGGGCCGATGCACAGACCGGCGAGGATGCCGCGGGGTCTAGGCGCGTGGATGTAGCGCTGGCCAGGGATGCTGAAGCCAGGGCGCTGTGATGATCCCCAGGTGTCCATGGATGAACCGTGCAGAGCCGGGTGTACGTACGGAGGTCCTGTGCGTGGCGGAGGCCCGCAGGTTGGTCACTTGCGAGACTTGCAATTGTTGACTGACTAATGACTCGCTGCGTCGGGTCGGTTTATATAACCAAGCAGACGGCGGCAGTAGCTTCGCGAGACCGCTGGTAAACTGCCGGTTACTCGCTGAATCTCGATGTTTCGATGGCGCTGAAATTATGCCTAGGCATTGGAGGGAACCACCACTTTCCCGTCCTGGTATAGGTGACTTATTGTCACCCCTTCGGGGCTCTCGCAAGGAAGCTAATTTGTTGGTATAAATGACTCTACAATTTCATAAAAAAGGACTCTAGACCTCCAATATCCCCGCATACTTGGTTAGGTGGCGGTATGCAAGCGCCAAACATAATACAAGAGGGGAATAATAGTTGTTAAATGACATAATTTTTTTAAATATATAATGATGAGCTGGTGGAACAGGTTACTGAAAAATGATGATGATGCTTATGTTCGGCCGGAACTGCGTCTCCTAAATGTACAAAAGAAATATATATGTATGTAAATGGTCTGAAGCTGGGGAGACAGTAAATGGAGAAGCTGCTTCCCTCAGTGCTAGGCTGTCCCCGGGGCACGGAGCGGAAATCCGATCGAAGTTACTAGGCCTTTTTACCGCGTCCTTAAGCTGGGTACTCGGTGGTGCCTTGAAGACAGTAAGCGGGAAAGGGGGACAACCCAAGACCCCAAGGAGAAAAGCGTCGAGTTCCAGAGGCAGGACGAAAGGTCGTGGGGCTTCGTTCCCTCTTTCTTCAGTTCCGCCCGTGACCCAGGGGGTGGCGCTGGCAAGGAGAGTCAGCCCCTCCTGTCTGTACGTCGCCTGAACGTATGTGGGGACAGGTCTTGAGCAACCCCTTTTGGGGATTAGGACGTTACATTACAGACACGGAGTTCAGTTCTGGCCTAAAAGGGTGAAAGAAGAAAATTTATTGTGATGCAACAATACAAAACCTAAAAAAAAAAAAATGTGCATGATTGTTAAAAAAGAAAAGAAATGTCTGTAGTCTCAGGAGCCATTAATACGAGAGGTAGAGCTAGAGGGAAAAAAACAAAAAGGAAAGAAGTAACAAAAAAAAACAAAAATGGAATAAGGAGCTGAAAAACATATACACGGTGTCCGGAAACTCGTAGTACAAGCGGAAAACTGGAGAATCTACACCACATGGGAAACCCAAAAAAACATAAAGTTTTTTGATTTGAGCATTTTCAAAAAAAAAAAAAAAAAAACCAAAAAAAAATATTTTTCGGCTATTTTAGGGTTAAAGTTTTTTCTGGTGTTTAGGGTTGAATAACAGATGTTCTAACCCTGCAGAGCAGAAATATTTTATGATTACACCGGGTTAAGTGAAGAGTGATTTCAAAATAATGCTTCAAATCCGAGTTTCTTCATTTGTTTTACTTTCAAATAGTTTTAATTAGTTGGGTACTTTGATCTTCAGTAATAATTTATAAGAATTTTATTAAAAAAAAAAAAATTAAAAAAAAAAAAAATCAACTTCAAACTCGATTTACTCGATAACGAAAGCTCAAATAAAAAAAAATATACTACAAAATCGACTCCAAATGTGATGTAGATTCACCAGTTTCCCGCTTGTACTACGAGTTTCCGGACACCCTGTATATTGAGATGAAAGGCAAAAACAAATTAAGAAAGAAGAATTAAAAGCGATTATTAGAGTGTAGTACAAATAAGGCAGAGGTGTAAAATAGCAATTAGAGTTAAACCGTGGAAGTTCAGGAACAAATATATCCGGGGACTAAAATTTTATGTCAAACTAGTCAGCAACTCTAAGCGCAGGCCATCTCTCAACCCAGATCCTTGTAAACTTCCTCAGACATTCGAAATTAACTCTGTTAGTGACTAGATCAACGTTAACCACTGGTCTGTTATCGACAATCAAACCGGCCGTTAGTTCATCACGTGCATCCTTCATGATCTCGCAGTGCCACAGAATATGCTCGGCTGTCTGGTTTATGTTACCCCAGGCGCAACTGGGATGGGGGGCTAGTGAGAGGGCGTGAAGTCTTCCCCTGAATTCTCCAGGTCCAGAAAGCAGCTGCGTAACGTAGTGATCCCGTGTGAGATAAGCCCCTTCCATTCTGGCTTTAACTGACGGGAAGAAGGAGTGAGTCCATCTCCCAGTTCTCGAACTATCCCACCTGATCTACCACTCATTGAGTGACAGTTCTCTAATTCTCCTAAGCAGCCCAAGAAGAGTCCCCGCACCACCCGGAATCAGAGTGACTCCTAGGTGATTATGCCTAGGCAGTTGCCTAGAACCTTCTGGCGGATGCGCGTAATGTACCTAGTCAAACTGGTAATTGTATTGACGTGGATAGTTAGTTCGGACGTCGCAGCGGCAAGTAGGTGCTCGTAGGCAGGTACATATATTTACATTACGCAATTAATAATGCTTCGCAAAATGTCTCGTACGTTTGCGGCCCGATCCATTTTATATCGGTCGTCTTTCTGGAACATTCTGGTAGCATCGCTACATAGGTAAGCAATGCTATGCATCGTTTTAAAGCTTTAATTAAATTTGCCAATTTTTTTGTTTTTTTTTCACGTTCTCTCGTACAAAAAAAAACATTTTTTTTTAAACAAACTCATTTTTACTGGCCAAACTATTGGAGATAACAAAGAGTTTTATCCATATAATTTTAGGTCGTTTTATAAACAGTTCGTTGGTAGAAAAAAATGTAGTTTAGGAGAGATAATTGGCTTTAGTAGAACCCTATAATTTCAATGTTTGTGGAGGAACAGGGGGAGAAGCAAGCTGGGGAGGAGTAGGGACTTGAGTGAAAATATTTTAAGGGGTAGGTACTATTCACCTGCAAAGATTCAGCTTTCCTCTAATTTGTTCCAGTTCAATGCGTTCATTGACTGGGCTATTGTTCGAATGGCTTCTTTCTACTACACAACGATACCAAAGTACGGCGTGCAGGTTGCAAAGATATAAGCGATATTAATGTTTTCCGTTTAAGGAAGCGATAAATTCCCAAGACATTTTACATCGAAATCATCTCAAGGGATATTATTTATACTATTAGGTTTGTTAGAAGCGTGTGATGAAATAGGTTTCTTCCAAAAGAAAATGTATTTAATGAAAACTAAACCTCAATTACGAAGAAATCATCACACTAGAGACACCTAGCGAACTTTATTGAAATAAATACAGGAGACTGTAATTGGAAAAAAGAGGCGTTCTAGTGGGATGTGTCTACCCAAATTTATTACTAAAATTAGCCAATCACAGTGGGTTTTTGACAGGACAAAGGAGAAATCTACATTATTTATTAACATGGGAACGAAGACATCGAGTCAAAGGATAATGCACTATAAGATAAACATGTTCTCACGGGGGAAACATTGGTCATAAACTTTCGGTGTAAGAAACGAAGAGAGATTGATACAAATGAAAAAAAAGGATTGATTGTCATTCGAAATCAAATAAAGTATGATAGACTGTTATCTGGAAGGGGCAAGAAACTTCTAATAAGTGAAATTAACGCGTGAGGGTAGAGTAGACTCAGGAGAACCCGAAAAAAACTGTGTAGAGAGGTGAAAACAAGACAAAACTAAGTGATTTAATTATAGTTTTGAATGATGGAGGGAAATACATCTACAGATCAACAAGAAAAACGCGTAATCGATATGCAAATTTGAGAGGATCGTACTAGGAAACTACCGGCCGAGGAACCAATGGTTTTGGATCGATGAGATTAAATACAATGGCCTGATTCATAAATTTATGTGTTTATATCGAAATAAACAATACAAGATCCACGATCATTAGAAGGACAATTAAGATGGAATTGGTCATAAAATTTAACATGGGACATATGAGACTATTTATTTAAAACCAAATGCATTAGATTGACAGGCAGACACATTAGCTACAATTGATGGCTGAGGTACAAAGATTTTATAATAATTACTCCATATAAATCAAAAATTAATGACTATTTTTGAGGGAACAAGATGCAATACGGGTAACGCCTTAATATTTAATTACTTTACAGTGGCGAAACGGTGAAAGGGGGCGAAAATAATGTTCATTTCGGGTCTAATGACATTAAGGTGCATAAAGATTGAGGTGGTTAGGAGTACTACCCTGTACACTTAAACTGAGATAATGCATAAAGATATAAATGAAAACATTTGAACTCTGTTTTCCAAGCGAAATTCGAATAGAAAGTTTGGCCTTGGAAGAAAGGACGCATACAGACCGACAGATTGGCAAGAACTGGAATATACACGAAAATAGCAGCATTATGAAGTTGATTTCGGCATCATAGGAGCGTGAAGATGAATTTAAAGTGCCATAATAACCAGAGGAAGGATGAAATAAAGGTAAGCACTAATAAACATGATTGGATTGAGGGAATCCAATGCGAACATGAACTTGCCTGCTAAGACAGGAACAATAGTGACTGAATTATGAAGCGCAATCCCGAAAAGAACAAAAATTAGAGGGAAAATTATTTATAAGATAAAGAATTAGATAAGGAACGTTGAATGTGAAGTGTGCGTAGGGAGTACGGTAATGGACTGATTATATTCCCAGAAAAATAAACGAAATTAAGCACAGCTAGAAAAACACATCTAACCTTACGACGAACTCTATGAAAACAATTAAAGGATGCTGATCCAGCCCTGCAACTGCAGAGGACAAAGACGGTAAATTTGAAGGCGTAGCCGAGAGATGACTATGTCGTATGAATAAGTGACCAGATTTAAATAATCAAAACTAGTGGCACATATGTTCCAATTTACGAGTTGATTGATGATCTATTTGCCTGAAGGGTGAAATCGACTTAAGTCATTTTGGTATTGAAGACAGTATAAAAACGAGTGCGCGAGAGGATTCGAGACAGTTCTCGGGGAATTTTGTGAGGCTTGAAAGGACGGGAAGTGCGAATTACGCGTGTGTGTACGTCGAGAAAGGTAACTAATAAGTCCCTGGACTTAGGAGATTTTCAATAAAAGTATTAAATTCAGTTTTAAGTCTCTTTGAAAAAAAATCCAATCAGTGAAATTTGAACAAGTCAGTTTTAATTAATTAAACAGTGTTAATAAAGTAGGGTTATATTCAGTGACTTTCAATAAAAGTTAAATTCAGTTATTCCAAATCCTCTTTGAAAATCCCATCAGTGAAATCCTATAATAAAATAGAGTTTAAACTCAGTGTTTAGGAGTGTTAATGTGAAAAGTGCAAAAAAGTGATTTGTAAATTATTTAAATTCTAAACTAATTATTTCATTCAAAGTGAAAATCATTTAAATTCAATTTAAGTGTTTTATCGGATATCTAAAGTGAACGTGATCGCGTATTGATATTTAAAAATAGATTATAATTTAGTATCAATTTTGGAAAAAAAATATTAATAGTAGATACGTACATCATTAGCTTAAAAAGAAACACAATTTAGACAGTTCGAAAAGTAATATCAATGATTAGATTTGATTAAATTTAATCTCTTTGTGATTTTATTATTCAGTTAAAATAAGTACGAAGAGAATTCGGAAGGATTAAAAAAAAGTGAAAATGATAAAAATAAATATTGTCTCTTTGTTTAAAAAGTAATAATGAAATAAATTTGAAAATAATAAGTTTAAAATTAAAATAAACGTTACCTCTTTGTCTTAAAATAGTGTTTCGGGAAAAATAACAATAATCACTCTCCTTTGTTTCGAAATAAAAGGAGTAATAATAATACGATTAGTTCAGATTTTGTATAAATAATAATACTAAATATCTTATCATTGTTTGCGATATATTTTGGAAAGTATTAACCTCAGTCCTTACGTCAATCAACATTTACGAAAACTAAATCAAAACTTTAAAGCCGCGGTCAAATGAAAAAGAAATCGTAGTCACGAATCAATTTAATTAAGACTACATTCTAAACAGCAAGTAGGTAATATTTTGGAACCTTGATCGCAAATTTCGTGTAAACCCGAACGGATATATTTGCATGATCGATCAAGGTGGGTGAGTCAAAAGAAATCAAAATATAAAATAAAAATTCAGAAATCAAAAGACAACGTTCCTGAGAGCCGAGAGGGGAGAGAAAATCATGGGCGACAACGTTCCTGAAAGCCGAGAAATCATAAAAATGAAATCTTATAATATTTTATATATATAGGTTATAATTCGGTCCAGCCTCTGGTTGCGATATTTCAGCAACTAGATCTATCCCAAGAATTAGGTACATATGATACCTATAATATGGTATAACTTTGTACCATTTCACATATAAAGATGTATATATCACGAATACCTATTATCACACTTGTGTCATGCACAAATGTCTACTTCAAATACCTATTACCACATTCGTGTCAAAAACAAATACCTACTTCTAAATATCCTTTCATAATTAGGTAAACCTTATTTACCAACATGTACCATGAAAATCCAAAAACGATAATGTACGATTTGTCTTCTAAACTATCAGCTGATAGTAGATATTATGTCACTGATAGCAGATACAAATATAACCCACAAAGAATTCATAAGACCCTAAAATAGGTCAAAGTCCTCTTAATTACACGAACTGCATTCCAGTCGAACTCTAAAATAAATAAAACATCGTGTCTGGTAAGGGCAGGTTTCTCAAAGCTAGTCCTTCATACCAAATCACAGCAAGCATATTCATGTGTGTTTTATACACTGGCTAGAAGTCAAAATAATATCAATAAGAAAACATCCTAAATACCTAACTACGTACGTCAGAGATGAATAGCTCACTCAAGATACCTATTCGGTTAATTATGGTTCAATTAAGTCGCACATACTAGTTATGTGATCATATCCTAAGTGACCAAATCTAAGCGTCATAATAATTTTGTACGTATGAGTACAACCTATTTCCACCCAATGTTAAATAACTCAGTCAAATTCAATCAAAAGAGGGGGTGGTCACTCCTTATAAAATCCATCAACGAAAACAAAAAAAAATGTGGTTGTCAGACCGCGATACCAAAACTGTCAAACAAACAAACAAGTATATTACTTAGTATATCGTATTTATTCGTATTTCCTATTAGTATTTATGTATCGAGATATCGGACTCAGGACTCACAACCCTGGGATTTGAGATTCTTGGTTCCCAATGTTTCATGTGAGAAAATGTTACATTGTGAATTATAAAAAAAAACGTAGGTATACATATATGTATTTGAATGTATAATCCACTGGGTGATGTGAACCCGCCTACAGCTGGCGTTTTAGGCCTAAGAATGGTCATGTCACATCGCTTCTTGGAGTGGTGGCAAGCCTAGGAAACTTGTCATTACAACAACCGTGAGTATATGATTGTTCAGAAGACGAAACCGGTTCGCTTCAGTAGTCGTAAATCCGGAGGTGATGGAATTTGGAGTGTACTGGACCCAGGGGAGGTTCGATCGTAGCGCTAGAGGGTTGTGGATCTGGAGGTGTGGGAAAGCCTCGCAAGTACCTACCACTAGAGGCACCTGACGACGGTGTGAAAGTCTTATTCGACCTTGGTTCACCCGGTTACATTGCAGGAGGAGGCGCCAAATTATTAACAGCAATATTGCTTTCCGAGTTCGTCTTCGTACAAAATCATAAACACTAACCATACTTACAAAGATTAAATCAACATGTATGTACCCCACAGGTCGTCGCAGAATTGGAGAGAATTTTGGAGAACATATGTTTCATAACTAATATTGTACTAACCTATATTCGATTGTTTTAACTATATATGTATGCTATGACACTAAATTAGATGTTATGTATTTTCCACAGGTTTTACGGTTTCTAAAGGAATTAGAACTAGGAGATAGGGATTATCAGGAAAAATTTAGTTAGGTTAAATGATACCAGCGTTCGCAATATCTCGACGTGATCCAATCTCCTTACCCAATCACTAACCTGAAAAGAACCAAAGTTACCACAAAATGAAAGTAATTAAAATCCTATATCATAAATCAAAAAAATTACACAACGTTTGATGGAATTTAATTACAATATAAATACGAAAATATTTGCGTTCAAGGCCGTAAATAACGTATTAATTAGTTAAGTACATATGTCTATAAAGATATATAGTACAAGAGAGCTTTAAGTGGCTTTCTGTAGTTATCAAAGAAATTAAGGGTCCAATTTTCATGGAGGCTTATGTGTTGTAGGGGAAGAATTTTCCAACCCTACGAACACATATGTAAAGCCTTAGAAAAGAAAAACAAATATCGATCATAGCCAAGAGAGAAGAAAATTCTATTTGTTTTAAACAAAAAAAAAGAAATATATAAAATTACTCTCACACCCAAAAAGGTGAAACATTACAAGCGCGTTTAAATTTATTTGTTTACATTAAGAACTATAAATCTCTCAGGATTTTGTTTTCCAGTAAAAATGTATGAAGTTTAAAACTTTTCATTTTAATTATTATTTTTTTGGTAAACTGATGTTTAAGACAAGATTTTTTCATGCATAGCACAAAGGGTAACAATTGTTTTATTTTATTTTGGAAAACCAACAGTTATAATATTTTATAATGTTTAGTAAAATTTGTATCGTTAATTATTCAACCAATAGAAAGTTTTCACTGATTATGATGACGAATGATTATTAATTTTCTATGGCGATGGGATGGTGGGAAGAGGCGGAAGGGGATGGATCTAGTGTATGTTGAGTAATATACATTTTGTGAACGTTATTTATTAATTATAAGTTTGAAAATATGAGGTGCTGTGTTAAATAAGTCAAATTCATTGTAATTCAATGAAGTGTTGAAAATATATGAAACGCGGTGAATGACTGTGTTTTGTTTTGAGTTAGTGTTGCATTGAGAGATGTTTAATGTTTGGTTTTGTCCAGTTTGTATACCTCTTAAGTATGTCAAACGAGTTATAATTAATATACAATAGTTACCGTGATGTCTTCTATGTCTTAAAACTTTTATACTTACCATGACGAGTTGCTGGTAGTGAAATACACTAGAACATTTCCCAGGAGTTTCTTGTACTTCCAGTGATTTCCAGATAATTTTGGTAGGACATCGGTGCGGTAGAAGATTACGGGAGAGTTTTATATCTGCAATGGAGATAACTTAAGTGAGAGCAAATACCCTATAATATTAATAATACGTCCAACTCAAGTAAAATAGTGGCAATTTCAACAACTCGAGCCCCTAGAGGGAGCTAGTGTAAAATTTTGACTTTGATATTTCTTTCAATGGCGGAAAATTGAATTTATTTAGTATTTGGTGTTTTGATGATGTTTTGAGGTTTCTAATTTTTAATTCGACCAATTTTGATTTTTTTCAATATTTAAATGTTAGGTTCAGTTTACGAACAAACAGCGAAAACACTCACAAGATGCAAAAACACGTTGGTAAAATGATTTCGTTAAATGCTAGCAAATAAAATACTCTTGAAAAAACTCGTAAAACGTGGATTAAACCATGAAAATATAACTATAAAAAAATTAGATAAATTCGGCAAAGCTGTGTTAGTTCCATGCAGAATTCTGTGAACAGAAACACATTTTTGTATTTTTTATGTGAAAAAGCATGTTTAAAAAGCCAGATATACTCGGGCTTCTATAGAGCCCCATACTTGAGCCAGTCTGATATCCTTACTTCAAGCATTTCAATAGAGTCTTTATTGGGGAGGGTGCTTCCATCAAATTGCACCGGACGGTCATTGACCTCCTCTTTGCCAAAATCAAACACGCTCGGTTTTTTAGACTTACAAACTGACCAGGCACGAATTTTCTCGAGGTTGTGGTAATTTTTATGTCTCAAAACTTCCCGAGATGTTCGGACATCATAAGTGGAAGGGGTATGTCAAAAAGATAACCCTCGTGAACGGTACTGTCGTCAGCATAGTAATGAATTGGCGCACATTCAACGAGATCGTTGATGTGCAACAAAAACAGCGTCGGCGACAGCACAGATCCTTGTGGCACCCCTGCATTGATTTGTGCGGAGAGGAACAAGAGCAGTCAATTACGGTTTGAATTGTTCTTCCTTTGAGTTCGCAATCCAGTTGGATGCAGGGTTGAATCGATTCCATACGATAGTATCTTCCCGATAAGCGCCTGGTGCCAGACCATATCAAAGGCTTTGGAGATATCCAACCCGACGGTTTCAGTTTCTCTAAAACGTTCCAAGTACCGCTCCAAATAAATATCCGAGCAGATCGCCAAACGATCGGTTTCATGGAAATCCATATTGCCAATTGCTTAGGATGTTGTTATTCTGGAGGTATGTGAGCAATTTGTTAGTAACCACCCTTTAGAATAAAGTGATGGCAATGGGGCGGTAATTGAAAGGATCTGAGCGGTCCCCTTTAAAGATTGGGTGGTCGATCGCCTTTTTCCAAAAATCTGGCACTTTTCCACTTTTGAGTGAGAGTTTAAATGACTCTGACGAGCTTCCGTTAGCTGTGAACAAGCCCGTCCAGAGCTAGTGACTGAACAGTCGCCGCTCCCCCACAACCCCGCAAGGCCCGCACACGAGATATTTTAGTAGCAGCAACTGGTTCATCGCAGTCGACGTCTTCAAATTGAGGGTGCATACGAGAGACTTCAGGTACGGCAGCTGTATCATCGCCGTCGAGCGCGAACACAGAGACCAACTATCTCCTGTAAGGGTTCATTCCGGCCATGGATTTCGAATAGGCAACAGTGGTTTGGGCTCTTATAATTAGACGTAGAAAAATATTAAAATTCAGGCCTGCTAACTTGCCTGTTAACACACTTTAATCGGGAAGAGTAGTTCTACCCGTTCGGTCGATTGATGCTTAACGTCGGGAAGGGTAGTTCTACCTTCTGCGCCCGCCTCATTTCAATGGCAGAAAAGAAGAAATTATCTGATGTTTTTATATGAACATTATATACCAATCTCTTTATAAAGGTCCCAACTATATGTACATAATTATCAAATTGCAATGCAAGTCTTTTTTTTGTATTTATCTTGGAGTCTTTTATGTACATCGATATTTCAACTAAAATGGCTATTATTATTGAACACCTGACACTTGATAGGTATTGCGTTTGAAGATCAACGAAATAAGTAATTTAGATAACATATTCTGTTATTCTAATAATTCAATTCCTGGAACCAGGGTTTTTATGACCATGAAACCCGAAACAAATCTTTCTATCTCTGTTCCGCACCCACTCAACTTCTAGGTGCGAGCGAGAGAAAAGTGTGGAGCATTTAAAAACAGCAGGTATCGGCAAACACAGTTAGGCGGACCATAAAAAATATTTACAAGTGCGTGCCAGTTTTTAAAAAGCTAATTGTCCTACGGTTGTGTTCCGAGGAGATAATATTTATATTTGCTTTTTCAAACCTTTCAAAATGGATTCTGAAAATTACGAAAGTGATAACGAAATCGTCGCAGATAATTTATCTGCCTGTTCTAGTAATTATTTGCCTGAATTCCATAGTGAAAGAGAAGAATCTAGTGGAAGTGAAGAAATTCCTTGTAGGAAAAGAATGTCAGTGATGCCATTACAGTTCAGTGATTCTGAAGAAAGTGATATGGAGGAAGAACAAGGAAATATTAAATGAACAATTTTTAGACGTAAACTGTAACTTATTATATAAAGGTGATTAAAAACTTAAACCTAAAAGTGTATGGTGAAAAAAATAAACAATATTATGTGAGCAATACGAGAAGCATTCTAAGCTAAGTGATTATTCTAAATTTCATTTGAAAAAATAACCAATATTATTAGCACGTTCCGATGGTTTTGGTCCGCTGTATCGTGCGAGAGGCAATTGCACACGTGGTATTTCAATGAGTAATAATGTGTTACTCTGACGATACTTGAGAAGTGGCAATTGTTTTTGTTTTTATAATGATTTGGGCTTGGTGAAAATATAATAATTTGTAATTTTATAAAATTGAAACCTAGTTTATACTTAAAAAATTGAACACTAATGACTCAACAATGACTTTGTTTTCGATTTATTATGTTGCATTAGAAATAATACTTGGTTTTCAGCTACAAATTATATAGCTTGGGTTTGCTGAGTTAGTATGTAGAAAATTTTATTGAAATATTTCCATTATTTACGAAGATATAGCGATTTAAAACAAATTAAACAAATTCGCGCGGGACCTTTATTTTCGCCCGTTTTCAGCGGTCAGCCGGCGAAAAAATAACCCGATCAAAGTGTGTTAACATCAAGCCCCAGTGTAACGGACGTTGTTGGACATGTTTTACCTTTTTTTTAAAACTAACTTTACTTTTATAAAATGTGCCAACTCCACGCCACTGGCAA